>NW_004444008.1:8255739-8278768 GCF_000243295.1 Trichechus manatus latirostris
TACCTGTGTTTTATTGACTATGCAAAGGCATTTGACTGTGTGGATCATAACAAATTATGGATAACATTGTGAAGAATGGGAATTCCAGAACACTTAATTATCTTCATGAGGAACCTGTACATAGATCAAGAGGCAGTTGTTCGAACAGAGCAAGGGGATACTGCGTGGCTTAAAGTCAGGAAGGAAGTGCATCAGGGTTGTATCCTTTCAGCATACCTATTCAATATGTATGCTGAGCAAGTAATCTGAGAAGCTGGACTATATGAAAAAGAATGGGGAATCAGGATTGGAGGAAGAGTCATTAACAACCTGTGTTATACAGATGACACAACCTTGCTTACTGAAAGTTAAGAGGACTTGAAGCACTTACTGGTGAAGATCAAAGACCACTGTCTTCAGTATTGATTACACCTCAACATAAAGAAAACAAAAGTCCTCACAGCTGGGCCAATAAGCAACATCATGATAAGTGGAGAAAAGATTGAAGTTGTCTAGTATTTCATTTTACTTTGATCCACAGTCTACTCCATGGAAGCAGCAGTCAGAGAATCAAAAGATACATTGCATTGGGCAAATCTGCTGCAAAAGTCCTCTTTAAAGCGTTGCAAAGCAAAGATGTCACCTTGAAGACTAAGGTGCGCCTGGCCCAAGCCATGGTACTTTCAATTGCATTGTATGCATGTGAAAGCTGGACAATGAATAAGGAATACCAAAGGAGAATTGACATCTTTGAATTGTGGTGTTGGCGAAGAATATTGATTATACCATGAACTGCCAAAAGAACAAATGCATCTGTCTTGGAAGAAGTATAACCAGAATACTCCTTAGAGGCAAGAATGATGAGATTATGTCTTACATACTTTGGACATGTTGTCAGGTGGGATCAGTCCCTGGAGAAGGACATCATGCTTGGTAAAGTAGAGGGTCAGCAGAAAAGAGGAAGTCCCTCGATGAGATGGATTGACACAGCGGCTGTAACAATGGGTTCAAGCATAACAACGATTGTGAACATGGTGCAGGACCGGGCAGTGTTCATTCTATAGCACATAGGGTTGCTATGGTTGGAACTCACTCAATGGCACCTAACAACAACGACAACATATATATCACAGTATATATATTGTAATATATTCCATGATTTAGGGTCTACTTGATGGCAACAAAAAACACCAATATTACTTTATTATTATTAATCTAAAAAAAAAAAACCTGTTGCAGTCAAGTCGATTCTGACTCATAGCAACTCTATAGGACAGAGTAGAACTGCCCCATAGGGTTTCCCACAAGCAGCTGGTGGTTTCAAATTGCCGACCTTTTGGTCAGCAACCAAACTCTTAACCACTGCACCATCAGGTCTCCATTAATATTAGTATTATATATTAAATTATAATACATATTCTCATTGATTATATTCTAATTTATTACAAATATGTAATATTAAAAACTATTAATACTATTTGAAACTATTTCTCATCTTCTAGTATTTCTTCTGGAAAAATATGTTGATGGTCCTTTTCAGGTCTAAAATGTGAAAGCCTCTTCCTGCCCAATGGTTATGTTATAGGTTAAAGTCATGTGCATTCACTTCAGTCCCAAAGAATGGAAATTTAGCTTTGTTGTTTTCCTATTTATTCCTATTGCATACTGTTATGGATTGAATTGTGTCCTCCAAAAATCTTATGTTGAAATCCTAACCGCTGTACCTGTCAAAGTGACCCTGTTTATATAGAGGGTTTTGAGGGTTAGCATCAGGTCGTCCTGGAGTAGGATGGATGGTAATCCTGTAGGTCTCCTGGCCTTATAAAAAAGGAGAACAGACATGGAGAGATAGACACAGGGGAAGCTGTATCTACAAGCCAAGAAACTCAAAGATCATTGGCCATCATCAGAAGCTGGGAAAGAGGCATGGAATAGTTCCTCTCTCGGATCCCACAGAAGAAATCAACATGGGGAATACCCTGATTTAGGAATTCCAGGCTCCAGAACAGCAAGACAATACATTTCTGTTCTTTATAGCCACCCACTTTGTGGTAGTGCTAGAGCAGTTCTAGGAAACTAAAATGTATACCTATTTTTTTTTCCTCTGGCTTATTAGTATAGAAGGTTTTGGGGGCTGAAAATAATACCCAATATCTTTTACCCCATTGTTGACTTCATGGATGGGAACGTTTTGAACACTTAAATGTTCATTTATTCTTCTTATACTATTGTTGAGTAGAAAGAGACAGATTCAATAAAATTAGTTAAGTATTTTGTTTTATAGTTTAATTCTAAATTACTTAGTTATTTCTGGTATATATATATTTTTTTAAGTCTTCTAAGGACTAAGCTGTTTATCAATGTTTGGAAGAGACATTTTAGGAAATACTACATAGATGCTGTACAGCTAACATATATATAGTATTTGCATCATATAAACCCACTCCTCACTTATCAACATGGTTAAGTTCCAAAGACCAGGTCCTTATGTGAAAATTGGTGTTATGCAAAAATTCAGTCTTTTTTTTTTTTTTCTGTTTTCAGACCATCCATTTGTCTGACTTTTTTTTTTTTAATTTTAAAAATACGACCATAGAAATAATAACAGCTAAGATTTACTGATGTGCTCATCACTGTGATCAGTCCAGTTATGGATTATTCCTCTGAAGAGAAGGAGGCTTGGAGGAGATAAAGCCAGGCTATGTGACTGGAGGGCCCATGGCTTAACCACTTCCCCTTCCTCCTGTGCTGGGTCAGAGTTTCCCTCAAGGAGCCGCCTCCAGGGCTCCTCTCCCTCCGCTGCAAGTTCAGGATCCTGGAGCCTGCTCTGCCCTCCAGTTCTGGCGAGTCACCAAGCTCAGGGCTTCCTGTGAGGGTGCTGGGACATGCCGCACACCCGGACCCGCCGAGGTAGAGGTTTCAGGCCCAGTTTGGCTCACTTTGGGTTACCATTAAACTCACATGCATTTCTTCCAAACACCTTCTCCAATGCCTCTTTCTTTCCTCCCTTCCCACCCCACAGTAATCTTGAGCTGCAAGGCCTCAGGCTCCATAGGAGCTGGGAACCCAGAACAGGTAACCGTCTGCTCAGTGCTGCTAGTGCGTCCACCTGGAGGTCATAGCCAAGACGGCCGGCCCCTGCACAGCAGCTGGACACGGCACCTCCATCAGCAAGAGAGAGTGGAGCGCATAGGGTAGCACAGCCCACTTTCCTGGAGGCTGGCAGACACCCTCCTCAAGGGAGGGGATGCTTCACCATGCCTGCCTCCTAGGCAATGCACAAAATAGTTGGATAGTAGAACTCTGCTATTGTTGTAAATGCAAAACTTTGGGTAACAATTTAGTGGACAAGTGAAGAGTAGGTGTAATTAGAATCTGTGCTTGTTTGTCTCAGATTCAGGTTTTAAAAATGCTCAAAAGTCACCCGGTTCTGTGCTGTGTTTTTACGTAAGTAAAACACTCTAAAAGATCCAGTGGTAGAACTGAGATCTCATCCCGACCCCGTGGGAAACAAGCAAAGAACGCGTGCCAAGAGAGAATGAACAGGGTTTGTTTACATGATGGCAAACTCAGTTTGGGGGACAAGACCTCCGCCTTCAGATAGCCACTGGTATGGGGTTCATCGTGTCTAAGCTGATGACCTTCCTGAAACATCTGACAATGATGGCAGATGGTGTTGACTTGAGCAAAGGCATTCTTTGAAAGGATCATAATAATTTTTCAACCTTAGGTAGGTAGATAACTGCTTTCAGGTTGACTCTGACTCGTGGCCACCTTCTGTACAACAGAAGGAAATGTTGCCTCATTCTGCATCATCTTGACAACCACCAGCGATTGTTCCAGTTGTGCCAGCCCATTTCAGCAGGGCTCCCCCTCCCCCTCACCAAACATAGTGTCCTCCTCTAGCAACTGACCCCTCCTGATGGCATGTCCAAAGCAAGTGAATCAGACAACGTTCTGTTGTGTTCCATAAGGTATTCATTAGCTATTTTTCAAGTAGATCGCCAGGCCCTTCTTCCTGGCTTAGTCAGGAAGCTCCTCTGAAACCTGCACACCATAGGTGACACTGCTGGTATTTGAAATACTAATGGCATAGCTCCCAGCATCACAGCAACACAACAGGCAGCATTGTATGGCAAACTGACAGACAGGTGACGGTTTGTAACTTTACTTTAGATAATATTTAAATCCAACCTTCCATACCTAAACAGGCTGGAAGCTTATTTTGAATGAAGTCAATTTTCCAGTGATGACTGTTTTCCTAAATAGTTATTTAGCTCTATTCAACCTAGGATCAGGGTGAAAATTTTTTAAATGTTTTTTTCTATTGTAAGGGTAACTTTTCAGTCAAATAAGAAATTATGGCAGCTTGAATCTTAAACATTTCCATTTTAATTTTTAAAAGTTTCAAAAAAAAAAAAAGTCAGCGTGCTTTAATTAAATAAAAGGTGGCAGAGATCTCACTCCCATGCTCTTATAGAAAAACAATCATGAAACCATATGTGATGCTTCCTTTCCATCCGGACGCTGGAGAGAGCAAAAGAGCTGCCCTTGATCATGAGGTTTTAGACATGAAAGGCTTCAAATCTCTCCATGCTTAAGATGAGCAGATAATACTGATTTGGAGCCACATGAGAAGCTAGAGAAGTATTTATTTTAAATCGTTGGAATCCATTTTTGTAGGGTTCAATATTACTAATAAATCTTGAGAAAATAATATTACTTAGCTCTACAGTTCACAGCTTCCCTGTGTGGCTGTTATTAGAATAAGCTTAGGGCATATGTACGATAGCTTCTTACTCATTGGGAGAACCTGCTCTCCCGAATGACAACACATTTCACCAAAATGTTCATTTCAAAGTATTTGCTGTGGTGTTATTTAGAGAGACTCACCTGGCCTTTTTCTTTGAGTATAACAGGGCTCGCTGCTGTATCCCTGCCCCCTTTATTATCACCTAGTCTTACACAGGTGCATGGACATGAAGAGAAAACAAGGAAATTCTGTTGGCTTGAACAACACAGTGTTGGATGACGCATACGCCATGGAACTGTTCTTGATTTCCCAGGGTTCTTCTCAGGTGGCACAGCATTTAGTTTGTCTCCTCTGGACAGATGTAACTGAGGACTGCAGGTCACAGGTCATTCTGCAAGGAACGATGGTGAAGGACGGTGACTATGATCCAGAGCTCAAGGACTGCATTGGGAAAATCCTTCCTCACCGTAGCAGAGTTTGATGGAGCCCATCACTAAACTCTTTGCGTCCTTTGCAAATGGTCTCCTAGACTCCCATGTGGGTTACAATCACACTGACCTGCCAGGGACTCGTCTCTCCCCCTCATCCCCAATCCCACTGTGGGCAGAGCCCCCTCCAACCCGTCCCTCTACGGCTGGTGTCCTGGCTGCAGACCACAACGCTATCCCTACTCATCTCCACGCGTCTGCTCCTACCAGGTGGATCCACCTCAGGCCACTCCATGTCACATTTAACCTGCTTCCGAGCACCTCACACTCTTCCTGAGGTTGTCTAAGACTGGCACATCTTCTATACTACAGCCAAATTGGGCTTATAATAATAACAATGTTTATAGAAGGAGCCCTGGTGGTGCAGTGGTTAAGTGCTCAGCTGCTAGCCAAGAGGTCAGCAGTTCAAATCCACCAGCCATTCCTTGGAAATGCTATGGGGCAGTTCTACTCTGTCCTATATGGTCGCTATGAGTCGGAAGCGACTCAGCAACAACGGGACTGGTTTTTTATTATTTTTATAGAGACAGAGATATCTCACAGATCAAATGTAAAACATCAGTGGAGTAACACACACGCATACATACACATAAATGGGGTTTCTTTTCTTTTTTTTTTCTTTTTTTACTGGTAGCAATGTAGGATCAAATATATTTAGAGATCACCAGTCTAATCTGAAGTCCTTGAGTGGTGCAAAAAAGTGTTAGGCTGCTAACTGAAAGGTTGGAGGTTTGAGTACCCCAGAGATGCCTCTGAAGAAAGATCTGGTGATACACTTCTGAAAAAATAGCCATTGAAAACCCTTTGGAGCATAGTTCTTCTCTGACACACACAAGGTCACCATGAATCAGAACTCGCTATTAGATGACAAAAACTCATTGCTGGCAAGTTGATTCCAACTCATAGCAACCTTACAGCACAGAGTAGAACTGCCCCATAGTGTTTCCAAGGAACAGCTGGTGAATTCGAATTACTGACCTTCTGTTTAGCAGCTGAAGTTCTTAACCACTGCACCACCAAGAAGTCTAAACCACATCTTTGTTACCACTTTCCTTGATGAAGTTCTTATTATCTTCTTATTACTCTTATCCTTTGCCTAATCCACCCATATAAATGTGACCCTCTCTTTCCATATGATTTTCCTTTGTTTTCTCATGTGGAATATGATTATGTTTTGATTTGTGATATATTTATACACATATCATGCTCTTCCCCCCACCACCACCACCACATTGGACTATCTGAAGGCTCAGCCAATATGGTCTCCCTGCTTCCTGGGCACACAGCGTATCCCCACTTCCCGGATGCCCCACGGTGAGGTGTGGCCGTAAGGATTGACCAACGCCTTGTGGGTGATGTGCTTTCCCTTCCAGCTTGTTGTTGCTGTGAGGTGCCCTCAAGTTGGCTCAGACTCACGGCGACCCACGTATAGCAGAAGAAGACATTGCCCCATCCTGCATTATCTTCCTAATCATTCTTATGTTTGAGTTCAGCGCTGTCAGTCTATCTCATTGAGGGTTTCCCTCTTTCTTGCTGCGCCTCTACTTTACCAAGGAGCGCTGGTGGTGCACTGGTTATGCTCTCAGCTGTTAATCGAAAGGTTGACAGTTCAAACCCACTAGCCACTGTGTGGAAGAAAGATGTTAGCAGTCTGCTTTTGTAAAGATTATAGCTTTCGAAACCCTACAGAGCAGTTCTATTCTGTCCTATAGGGTCACAATGAGTTGGAATTGACTCAACAGCAAGGAGTAGTTTTTTTTTAATACTTTTACAAACATGATGTCCTTCTCCAGTGATCATTTCATGTCCTCCTGATGATGTTTCCAAATAAGTGAGTCAAATTTTCAGACAAAATTGTGTGATTCATAGGGTTTTCATTGCCCAGTTTTCAGAAGTAGATCACCAGGTCTTTCTTCCTAGTCTGTGTTAGTCTGGAAACCCTGCTGAAACCTGTCCACTATGTGTGACCCTGCTGTTATCTGAAATACCATTGGCAGAGCTTCCCACATCATAGCAACATATAAGCCACCATAGTACAACAAACTGACAGACAGGTCTTGGAGCATAATAATAAAGCAGTTTCCTAGGAAACAATTCTGACTCATGGCAATACCATGTGAATCGGAATAGACCTGTGCTCCACAGGGTTTCAATGGTTGTTTTTTTGGAAGTAGACTGCCACATGGTGGGTTCAAACTGCCGATCGTCAGTTAGAAGCCAAGCACTTAATCACTGCGCCACTAGGGCTCCTCTGGTAAATTTCTTATACACCTGTAAAAGGCATCCTATATGAATCCAGCATTTGCTTATATATCTAGCTACTGTTGTTGATGTGCACTTGAGTTGATTCCAACTAATAACAACCCAATAGGATAGAGAAGAACTGCTCCTAGGCTATATTTTTCATAGGGGCAGATTGCCAGTTCTTTTTTCCTGAGGAGCCACCAGTGGGTTCAAACCGTTGACCTTTGGATTAGCAGCCGAGTGCTTAACCATTGTGCCACCAGGGCTCCTTATCCACCTACTATGAAATGCATAATGGATGAAGTAATGAGAAACGTTTGCCAGGGAACCAAGCCACACAGAAAACCATTGATGCTAGTAGCAACATTGCTGCTGTTTTCCTAAGCCATGATTCTGGCTTATTAAAATGGCCTCAGCAAAGGCACTTAACCTCCTTGTGTCTCACCTCCATCAGCAAAGGGAGGTGACAGTGATAAGAGCCGGGCTCTTGTTGCACAAAGGCATTATTTGGATTTCAGAGTAGCATGTGAGAACCTTTGATAAAAGGCGATGTGAAAACACAATGTTGAACGATGTCTGAGAAATGGCATTGCTGTAATCCTGAGTGCTTGTGATTGCAGGATTCAGGGGTTACTAAATGCTGCCTTTCTGGAGCTTATTTTTTTTCCCAAGGACTTATTTTTACTTTACACAGTTAAAAGCTCTGGTACTGATACCTTCTGCTGTAAGTTTTATTTTAAAGCAAACTCCTCTGAATATTCTCAAAATTAAAAACTATCATTGAAATCTTATTTAGGAATAATAGATTTTCCTTACAATATAGTGGAAATATTAGGTCTAAGGGCGTATGCAATGTAATTTATAATGAATTCAGTCAATGCACCATTATATTACTGTTATACATTACATTCTACACTTAATCTCACTTAACCAAAACTTAGAGATGGCATGGTTAAAGCTAATAAAAAGGAATGGTGCAACTCTGTCAGTTGCAAAGATCAAGTTGAGATCTTGATTTTCTAAAAGAGATTATAAAATAAGTTAATAAAAAAGTAATTAACTGGGAGTTGAAAAAGCACAAAATCATGACAAGCATCAATAAACCTTGCTGAAACTGCTGGTTGATATTCTAGATAAAGACATGAAAGGTTATGAAAAGAAATATAGTACTTTCTTAAGTTGGTTTCGTTTTTAATTTAAGATACCTGTGGAAATCTTTTTTGTGAAGAAACTTAGGGAGATTTCCTCAGTGTATTGATTTATGCATTATGCCAATAGCTGGAGAGTGAAGATGGCATTATTAATTATGATTCAGGAACGTCAAAGAAAATTTGGCAGGATGAAGATTTTTGAAAATCAGAGAAAACTCTAAATAGGTGTGGGAAATCATACATAAATACAGCTATGCACATAAATACGTATGTTGTTGTTGTTAGGTGCCATCGAGTTGGTTCTGACTCACAGATACCCTATGTACAGGAAAGGAAACACTGCCCAGTCCTGCACCATCCTGACAATCTTGGCTATGTTTGAGCCCATTTTTGAAGCCACTGTGTCAATCTATCTTATTGAAGGTCTTCTTCTATTTCGCTGACCCTCTACTTTACCAAGTATGAAGTCCTTCTCCAGAGGCTTGTCCTCCTGATAACATGCCCAAAGCATGTGAGACAAAGTCTTTCCATCCTTGCTTCTAAGGAGCATTCTGGCTGCATTTCTTCTAAAATAGATTTGTTTGTTCTTCTAGCAGTCCATGGGTATATTCAATATTTCTTCCCCAACACCATAATTCAAAGGCATGAATTCTTCTTTGATCTTTCTTAATACCATGGGTTGGGTCAGGCACAACTTAGTTCTCAAAGTGGCATCTTTGCTTTTTAACACATTAAAGAGGTCTTTTGCTGTAGATTTGCCCAACGCAATACTTCATTTGATTTCTTGACGGCTGCTTCCATGGGGGTTGATTGTGGATCCAAGTAAAATGAAATCCTTGACAGCTTCAATATTTTCTCCATTTATCGTGATATTTCTTACTGGCCCAGTTGTGAGAATTTTTGTTTTTCTTTATGTTTAGGTGACTCCACACTGAAGGCTGTAGTCTTTGATCTTCATCAGTAAGTATTTCAAGTCCTCTTAGCTTTGAGCAAGCAAGGTTGTGTCATCTAAATGTCACAGGTTGTTAATGAGTCTTTCTCCAATCCTGATGCCCAGCTCTTCTTCATATGGTCCAGCTTCTTGCATTATTTGCTCAGTATACAGGTTGAGTAAGTATGGTGAAAGGGCACTGATGCACACCTTTCCTCATTTTAAACCACGCAATATTCCTTACTTCTGTTGGAATAACTGCCTTTTAGTCTATATATACAGGTTCCTTATGAGCACAATTAAGTTTTCTGGAATTTCCATTCTTTGCAATGTTATTCATAATTTATTATGATCCGCAAAGCCAAATGTCTTTGCATAGTCAATAAAACACAGGTTAACATCTTTCCGGTATTCTCTGCTTTCAGCCAACATCTATCTGACATCAGCAATGATATTCCTTGTTCCATGTCCTCTTCTGAATCTAGCTTGAGTTTCTGAAAGTTCCCTGTTGATGTACTGCTGCAGCTACTTTTGAATTATCTTAAGCAAAATTTTACTCGGGTGTGATATTAATGATAATGTTTGATAATTTCTGCATTCTGTTGATCATCTTTCTTTGAATGGGCACAAATATGGATCTCTTTCAGTACATTTATATGTACTGCTTGTATATTCATACATATAATAGAACACATGGGGGCACAGTAATGGAAATTTTTTAGATATAACCAAACACCTCCCAGGACTGAGATATTGGGATTTAAGGCTTAGGATCAGGGTCTTGGAGGACATCTAAGTTAACTGGCATAACAGAGTTCATAAAGATAATGTTCCACATCCTAATATGGTGAGTACTATCTGAGGTCTTCAAAGCTTGCGAGCCACCATCTGAGATACAACTATTTGTTTCTTCCCATCTGGAGCAAAGGAGAGTGAGAAAACCAGACTCAAGGAAGCAATTAGTCCAAAGGACTAATGGCCCACATGAGCCACAGCCTCCATTAGACTGAGACCAAAAAACTAGATGGTACTTAGGTACTACTACAGACTACTCTGACCAGGAACACAATAGAAGTTCCCCGTTAGAGTGGGAGAAAGATGTAGACCAAAATTCAAATTAATAAAAAAGACCAGACTCTCTGATAGAGAACGGAGGAACCACCAAGACTATAGCTCTGAGACACCCTTGGGAGGCCAAATAACAGACAGGCCTATAAAACAAACAATAACACCCATGAGGAATGCCCTCCTTAGAACAATTAACTAGATCAGGCCAAAATGGCAACGTTTGCCCAAAACCAAAGATGAGAAGGCAGGAAGGGACAGCGAAGCCAGATGAATAGAAAGCGGGATCCCAGGTTGAAAATAGGGAGAGTGCTGACACACTGCAGGGATTGAAACCAATATCATTGAACAATTTGTGTATGATTTATTGAATGAGAAACTAATTTACTGTGTAAACTTTCACCTAAAGCACAATAAAATATTCAAACAAAACTAGAGAAAACTCTCTGTCTTTTTTTTATTTTTGACACTCTAAACAGATAGACACACACACATACAAACACATGCCCACACTTCTATACATCTGCAATGAAATTTTGTGATTATAGGTTGAATTTTTTAAATCATTTCATCAAGATGTAGAGGTAAATTCTGTAATAATGACAGCCAGAAGAATTTACTACAGGTGTGCAGTTTGTTATTTATTAGATATAAGACAACCCAATCATAAAATGGACAAAGGACTTGAAGAGAGATTTCACCAAAGAGGATATTTAAATGCGCACCAAACACATGAAAAGATGCTGAACATCATTAGCCGTCAGAGAGATGAATACCATTTCACTCCCACTAGGACAGACAATATTGAAAAAATAAATAAATAAATAAATAACAAATGTTGGGGAGGATGTGGGGAAATTGGAACCATTATCCATTGCTAGTGGGAATGTAAAATGATACAGCTGTTGTGGAAAACAACAGTTTTTTTGTTGTTCCTCAAAAAACTAAAAATAGAACTACCATGTGACCCAACAATTCTGCTCCTAGGTATACACCCACAAAACTTGAAAGCAGAGACTCAAACAGTTACTTGTACACCAATGTTCATTGCAGCACTATGCACAATAGTCAAAAGGTGGAAAACACCTAAATGCCCATCAACAGATGAATGAAAAAGCAAAATGTGGTATATTCATACAATGGATCACTACTCAGCCAGAAGGAGAAACAAAGTCTTGATACATGCTACAATATGGATGGTGCTTGAAGAAGTTATGCTGAGTGAAATAAGTTAATTACAAAAGGACAAATGGTGTATGACCTCACATATATAAAAAGTCAAGGAAAGGCAAATGTATAGAGACCAAAGTTTATTAGTGGTTACCAACGGTGGAAGGGAGGGGGTTGGGGGGCTAACGGTGATGGAAGAATCACATTAAGGATAAGGTTGCACAGTTGATTACTGTAGTTTCTGCCAATAAGTTGTACACCTGTAAAAAGTTGAATTGGTAAAAGTTATGTGATGAATATATTTATAAAAACGACACACACACACAAAAAGAGCAGCTGCTGAGACTGCCTATGTACAACCAAACATTTCATGGGGTTTGGTTCCTTGGTTTGGAGGTTTAGGATCATAGTTTCATGGACATCCAAGTTAATTTGCCTAATAATGTATTTAGTGCTTCTGTTCTACCTCCAAGTTCATTGCGTAGTGCCTGGGGTCTTAAAAGATTGTAGGCTGCCATCTAAGGCACAACAATTGGTCTCTATTCACATGGAGCAACAGGAAAGAGAGTCAGGAATAGGAGGAGAATATGAAATGTGTGGCTAATTGCCTCCGTGAACAACTGCCTTCTTTGCCATGAGACCAAAAGAACTGAATAGTGCCTGGCTACTATTACTGAACATTTTGATCAAAGATTCTATGGAAGAATCCTGATCAAAGGGAAAAATATAGAGCAGACATTCAAATTCTCATGGACTCCAGACTTTCTGGAGCCATAGAGGCTAAGTGAACCCTGGAAACTGTTGTGCAGAAATAATCTTTAAACATTAAACCAAAAATATTCCCTGAAGTCTTCTTAAAACCAAAAAATAATAGTTTAGCTTAACTAGTAAAAAATATTTGCCTTGAGCATTATGCTCTTTTAAGAACTATCTATATGAATCAAATTGCTAACAACAACTCGAAAGATTAGATAGGAACCTTAGAGGACAGTGAGTTTACATTAATGGGGGAGGAACAAGTCAGAAAAAGAGTGTGATGGCTGCACAACTAGGAGAATATAATCAATGTCTAAATTGTATATGTAGAAACTTGAATCAGCGTATGTTTTGCTGTGTATATTATTAACAACAACAATTTTTTGTAAAAAAAAGTCTGCAAAAAAAATCAATAGTCATTTCATAGCATGTGTGGGGCCTCTTTATGTAAGAAAATGCTTGATTAACAAGAACATCTTAAAAAAAAAAATGATGGATATACAAGCTTCCACTATGTTTAAAAACATATCTGGAATTTCATGCTTTGTAAACATACCAGCTGGGAGAGTGGGTCTAATAGATATTATATTTAATTACTATCTATTAAGGAAATAAAGAATTATTTATTGTTGCTACATTAAACATGGAGTATGGCTTTGAATACCCTCAGGTTTATTTTGTTTTTTCATCTTGAATTGGAAATTATGTTGACTTATTTCCCAGGATTTCTGTGAAGAGCCAAGAGGGTGCTAAATTGGCTTGAAGCGTAAAATACGAGATATATTATCAAAACAAGCTATGAAATTTTAGAAATTTCACAAGTCTACTTGACCAGATACAATTTTAAATGAAATACTTTACTGAATATTATGATGAAATATTTTCCTTCCTTTTATGTAGGAAGTCCCATTCTATTGGGTAAACTCTGTATCTCTGTCCACTGGGAAATCAAATTTTTACCCCAAGAATTGCACAAATTATGGATGGTTTCTGATCCTGAGGAATCCTCAATTTCACTTTTTTTGCTCTCATCATTCTGCCCCACACTGTCCCAGCCAGCCCACTTACTGTGTTTCCTCCATAACATCTCTCCTGTAAGGCTTTGAGTGTGCTGGGAGAGCTTTGTTAAAAACTTTGCTGGAATGTGGAGAGAGGAGAGTATCCTTGCCCTAGTCACTCCCCCACCTCCCAACCACCACCATCCGAAATGCTTCATTGTTTAACACGTCTTTGTGGAGCCTCCTATCCCCTGCCAAGATGCTAAACGAATATAGTCTTCTAATATTATTCACCTTTCCGTTCTTCTTTTCTCCTCTCTACTTCAAATTCTCATATAATTTCCTTTGTGTGGCAGTTCTGATACCTCCCATTGTTTTTGTTTTTTCTTTTTGCAACCAAGGTAGCCCATCAAGACATGGTGAAAAAAAGAAAAAAAAGTAAATGACTGGAAATGGAAATTCCATCAATCCCTTAGGAGAGAGAGAACTGTATATTCAATTGTAATTTTAGAAAGTATTTTTAAAATACTGTTGTTGTTATTACGTGTTTCCGAGTCGATTTCCACTCATAGCAACTCCATGTGACAAAGAAGAACTTCCCAATAGGGTTTTCTAGCCTGTAATCTTCACTAGAGCATATTGCCAGACCTTTCCCCTGAAGAGCCTTTTGGTTAGCAGCCAAGTGCTTAACCATTTAGCCACTAGGTCTCCTTTTTAAAAAATAAATAAGTAAATTAGCTACACTTTAAACTAAGTATAAAAAAGATGAATTTTGGAAATCAAAATCTAGGCTTCTCATGCTGTGTCCATAAAGTTGTAATTATATCACAAATATCCTAACCCTATCTGTCCTTTTGGGTTCTAATAATTTCTTCTCTTACTCTCTGAAGACTGGCTTATTTGGGGTGTTCTCCATGTTCTTACTGAGTCTACCAGATATACATGAAAAGGAGGGCTCTCTGGAACCTTTCCTACAGGATTTACGGGACCGTCTCTGACATGGAGTGATGAGTAGTCCCTTAAATGAGCTCTGAGTCAGTTAAGAATGGACTCTGAAAAAGTGAAAAGTAAGTTCACCCACTGCACACTCTCTCTACCTTAACTCCTCCCTTTGTTTTGTGACATGGGAAGTGGAGGACTTCTGCCCACCAAACCAAGGATGAAGATGTTACTCATTGCTTAGTTATCATCAGATATAGGTTAAGTGTTCTTTAAAGCAACAGTTATCAAAAGGAAAATTAAAATTAAAAAAGCAGCTAAAAATTTATAATGTCTCAAAAGTAGGAGATGTTGGCAAGAATCACATAAGTTAGAGGGCTCCGAAGGCAAAATTGCCCTCTGTCTTTGAAATACAGGGATGTGTTCTCCCTGTTTTGGAAGAAGTGCAGCCAGAATGCTCCTTATAAGCGAGGATGGCAAGACTTTGTCTTTCTTACTTTGGACAAGTTATCAGGGTGGACCAGTCCCTGAAGAAGTACATTATGCTTGGTAAAGTAGAAGATCAATGAAAAAGAAGAAGACCCTCAAGGGGATGGATTGGCACAGTGGCTGTAACAATGGACTCAAACATAACTAATATTGTGAGGATGGCACAGGACCTCCCAGCGTTTTATTCTGTTATACATGGGGTCACCATGAGTCAGAACAGACTCAACAGCACCTAATACAATAAGAAAATATTCTCCCTGTAGCATCAGAGGCTCTTCAACTCAATAGATTTGATTTATTTGGTTGCTAAGGATAACTCAACTGGTATTCCCTCAATTCCTGGAGCTTTGTTTTTCGCTGCTGCGTTCAGTGCAGTTTGGACTTCTTTATTCAGTACCATACATGGTTGATTATATGCTAACTCCTGAAATGACTGAATGTCCACCAATTCTTTTTGGTACAGTGACTGTGTATTACTTCCATCTTCTTTTCATGCTTTCTGCGTTGTTCAGTATTTTGGCCATGGAATACTTCACTACTGCGAGTCCAAGCTTACATTTTTTCTTCAGTTCCTTCAGCTTGAGAAATGCCGAGTGTTTTCTTCCCTTTTGGTATTCTAACTCCAGGTCTTTTCATATTTCATTATAATACTTTACTTTGTTTTCTTGAGCCCCCCTTTGAAATCTTCTGTTCAGCTCTTTTACTTCATCATTTCTTCCATTGGCTTTAGCTACTCAACACTCAAGAGCAAGTTTCAGAGTCTATTCTGACATCCATTTTGGTCTTTTCTTTCTTTCCTGTCATTTTAATGACTTTTTGTTTTCTTCATGGATGAAGTCCTTGATGTCATTCCACAACTCGTCTGGTCTTTGGTCATTAGTGTTCAACACTTTAAGTCTACTCTTGAGATGGTCTCTAAATTCAAGTGGAATATACTGTCGTTCACACTCTGGCTCTTATGGACTTGTTCTAATTTTCTTCATCTTCAGCTTGAACTTGCATATGAACAATTGATAGTCTGTTCCACAGTCAGCCCCTGGTCTTCTTCTGACTGTTGATACTAAGCTCTTCCATCATCTCTTTCCACAGATGTAGCTGGTTTGATTACTATGTATTCCATCAAGCAAGTTTCACACATATAGTTGTCGTTTATGTTGTTGAGAAAAAGAATTTGCAATGAAGATGTTGTTGGCCTTGCAAAATTCTATCATGCCATCTCCGGCATCATTTCTATCACTAAGGCCATCTTTTCCAACTACCAATCCTACTTCTTTGTTTCCAACTTTCACATTCTATTCACCAGTAATTATCAACGAATCCTGATTGCAGGTTTGATCAATTTTAGACTGCAGAAGTTAGTAAAAGTCTTCAATTTCTTCATCTTCGGCCTTAGTGGTTGGTCCATAAATTTGAATAACAGTCATATTAACTGGTCTTCTTTGTAGACATATGAATATTATCCTATCAGTGACAGTGTTATACTTCAGAATAGATCTTGAAATGTTCTTGACAATGAATGCAACACCATTCTTTTTAAAATTTTCATTCTTGGCATAGTAGACAAAGTGATTGTCAGATTCAAAATAGCCAATACCAGTCCATTTCAGATCACTAAGGCTTACGATATCAATCTTTATGCATTCCATTTCATTTTTGATGATTTCCAATTTTCCTAGATCCATACTTCGTACATTCCACGTTCTGATTATTAATAGATGTTTGCAGCTGTGTCTTCTCATTTTGAGTCATGACACATCAGCAAATGAAGGTCCCAAAAGCTTAACTCCATCCATATCATTAACATCGACTCCACTTTGAGGAGGCAGCTCTTTCCCAGTCGTCTTCTGAGTGCCTTCCAACCTGAGGGGCTCATCTTCTGGCACTGTATCAGACAATCTTCCGTTGCTATCCATAAAGTTTCCATTGGCTAATCTTCTTCAGAAGTAGACTTCCATGTCCTTCTTCCTAGTCTGTCTTAGTCTGGAAGCTCACCTGAAACCTGTCCTCTATGTGTAACCTTTCTGGTATTCGAATGCCAGTGGCATAGCTTCCAGTATCACAGTAACACACAAGCCCCCACAGTATGTCAAAGTGACAAGCAATTTTGTTGAAAACTAAGAAGTTTCAACAAACAGATGCAGCACTGGAAGTACTCACTCGTCCACGCCAAGAAATTTGGAAGACAATTACATGGCCAACCGACTGGGTAAGATCCATATTTAAGCCTATTCCAAAGAAAGGTGATCCAACTGAATGTGGAAGTTATTGAAAAATATCATTAAAAAGTGACTGCAGCAGTGCATAGCCACAGAATTGCCAGAAATCCAAGCCAGATTCAGAAGAAGACTTGGAAACAGATATCATTGCTGATGTCCGATGGATCCTGGTTGAAAGCAGAGAATACCAGAAAGATGTTTTCCTGTGTTTTATTGACTATGCAAAGGCACTCAACTGTGTGGATCATAACAAATTATAGATAACATTTCAAAGAATGGGAAAGCCAGAACAGTTAATTGTGTTCAGGAGGAACTGTACATAGATCAAGAGGCAATCATGGGAACAGTAAAAGGGGGTACTGTATGGCTTAAAGTCAGGAAGGGTGTGTGTAAGGGTTGTATCCTTTCAAAACAGTTATTCAATCTGTATGCTGAGCAAATAATCCAAGAAACTGGACTGTATCAAGAAATGGGCATCAAGATTGGAGGAAACCTCATTAACAACCTGTGTTATGCAGATAACACAACCTTACTTGCTGAAAGTGAAGAGGACTTGAAGCACATACTTATGAAGATAAAAGACCACAGCCTTCAGTATGGATTACACCTCAAAGGAAACAAAAATCCTCACAACTGGACCAATAAGCAACATCATGATAAAGAAGAAAAGATTGAAGTTGTCAAGGATTTAATTTTACTTGGATCCACAATCAACACCTATGGAAACAGCAGTCAAGAAATCAAAAGACGCCTTGCATTGGAAAAATCTGTGGCAAAAGAGCTTTTTGAAGTATTAAGAAGCAAAGATGTCATTTTAATGACTAAGATGTGCCTGACCCAGGCCATGGTGTTTTCAATCACCTCATATGCATGTGAAAGTTGGGCAATAAATAAGTAGATCTAATAAGAAATGATGCCTTTGAGTTATAGTGTTGGCTAAGAATGTTGAATAAACTATGGACTTGCAAAAGAAGGAACAAATCTATCTTGGAAGAAGTACAGTCAGAATGCTCCTTGGAAACAAGGATGGCAAGACTTTGTCTCACATACTTTGGACATGTTATCAAGAGGGACTAGTCCCTGAAGAAGAACATCATGCTTGGTAAAGTGGAGGGTCAGTGAAGGAGAGAAAGACCCTCAATGAGATGGATTGACACAGTGGCTGCAACAATGGGCTGAAGCACAGGAATGATCATGAGGATGGCACAGAATAGGCAGTGTTTCTCTCTGTTGTACATGGGGTCCCTATGAGTTGGAACCAACTCAATGGCACCTAACAACAAGATTACTTAATGATTTGATCATTGTGTTGTCTTTTTTCTTTTTTTCTTTTTAGATATTTAAGACACCAGCTGCTCCCAAGCTCCAAATAAAAGTGTTAACTTATAAACAGAATCATATCTTTCTTTTACTTTCATTTATTTTGTATTTACTTTAAAGCACTCCCTGAGGAAATTGCCATTGAGATTTAGTTGAGGCAGAAATGTTTCAAGTTTCAAGAAAATATAGCTATATTTTAATAACCATTGTGATGACAGATAAGGTAATTTTTTCTGGCAATTCTTCTATAGTTTTAACTGATCTACAACATATGACAGGGCCTCATAAAATCTTAAAGGGATGGAAACTTTCTTTAAATTTCTTTGGGAAGTGTGCTGGTTGTTTCATTCAGGGACAGAAAGGGATTATTCAGCTGATTGTTCATGAAAAGCATATAAACAATGGAATTCTAAATATGAAGTCAAGTTCCAGTCTTATTTTAGCCATTTCCTGAAAGGAAGGTTTTTTGTGCAACATAAATACTTCTAGGCTTGCTATGAACATTTATTCAATTATTGTTTCAGATCACTAAAAACGTATTAATAGATTGAAATACTTTGGCTTTCTAAACATAATCTTTGTTAAAGATGGCCTAAAATTACCTGTAGTACTTAACAAAGTAATAATAGCACCTATATCCACACTTCTAAAGAAAACCATGAAATTCGGAACAAGAAAACCACTTCTTGATAAAATTCAATTTAGTGGGAAAATAAAATAAAACTACACTAATTTCCAGATGTGATTTCATTCCAACGTTTGGAAGAGTAACTGCTGGTATGGTCATCAAGCAATACAGTTTGAGGTTGTTCCTTTTCTCTCGTTGTCTGAGAAATATGAACAAGTTTTTTGATTCAAATTATTCCCTTAGCATAAATGACACACCTAAGGGCAATTTTTGATATGGAACATATCACTATGCCCTCAGCGATAATTTGTTATTTTTAAATGTTTTGTTGGCTCTAAGAGTAGTTAAAGGCTAAAGGGTTAGATTCACTCATCAGAAAATACTGAATTTAACAAAGGGGACTCTACAAGACACAATTGTATTTAGAAGAATGAAGAAAGGATAAGAAGGGCCACTGCCTGGGAAAGACAATGGTGTTGAGTAGTTCTACACACCGTGCTTCTAGTCCACTCTTTCTAGAGCAAATTTTAATGTTGAAATTAGAAGTGGTAGCTAAAAGAAAAATTTAAAAAATAATAATTAAATCTGTAAGCTAGCCCAAGACGATTTCCAGAAAAAACTAGTTGAAAGTAGTTCCAACATGTTTGTTTCAAAGGTACAATTATGACCATAGATTTTCTGAACTATATGATAAACCATGGAGAAAGAAAAAGAACCCAGTGAACAGAAACATCAAGTAACTGGCCCGGTGTCAAAAGGAGAATATCGTAGATACTAAGATTTACATAGTGATGAGCTTAATATAAGTGTGGCAAAATTATAGATGACTAGTTAGTGGTTTCTGTTCATTTTTAAAATTATATGTTGTTCACATCACATGGATTAACTAGCACCAAATTAGTTAAAACAAACCTAGTTTTAAGTTTTATTTCTAACGTGACAGATTACAGAGAAGCCATGTGAAAGTGTTTCTTTGTCCTTAGACGATCGTCATTATAAGCAAACGGAATGTAAAGTGGTGTTTCTTAGTTTTCTCATTGCCTCAAGTTTGAGGGGCCCCTTGGGAGGTGGAGAGTGTCACGTAAGATTTCTTTGTTGGAAGCAACAAAGACTGTTATTGTACAAAATTTTAAAAAATGGAATTTATAATATAGATTTTGGAGAACTGACTCAGAGATTTCACAGCTCTTCCACATGAGTGGAATGCAGGAACCACAGCCACAGCTTTGTAGCAGGAAATCTTGGGCAGCATGTGTCCATTGTGATGAATAAGCTCCAACTCTTCCCTCAATCCTTGCATCACTGTCTCCTAGTTCAAAGTCCAGGAGAGGGTCTCATCAACTAGGCTTAGATCATGTGGCTCTTCCCAGATTGTCTCAGGGTGGGGAAAGAACATATCTGGGCTGTTTTGCATTCATCATCCTCCGACAAAGACTATAGTGGAAGACAGGTTATAACCTCCTACAACATACTATGTCGACTCTGAGAAAAGTGCTGACTGCTTTCATCAAAAGTTGCAAGTGTTCACTACAAGCTGCCTACAAGTGTTTAAAGAAGGCTTGGTGGCATAGTGGTTAAGAGCTATGGTTGCTAACCAAAAGGTTGGCAGTTCATAGTCACCAGGAACTCCTTGGAAATCATATGAGGCAGTTCTACTCTGTCCTATAGGGTCGCTATGAGTCAGAATTGACTTGATGGCAACCAGTTTGGTGTGTTTTTTTTTGGTACATTTACAATTAATGTGGAATTTTCCTGGAGTATTTTCTTGTCTACATCACAGTACTTGTTAGACAGTGAGTATTCAAATGCTTAGTTGAAAAAAGTGATATATTACATATGACTCACTTGCTGTGTCCTAGGGAATGGAGCGATCTGATAGCCAACAAGGGGTGGATTTTGTTCACAGGAAGAAAGGGTACAAAGATCGTGTGCAATGCAAGACCTAAGAGGAGAAAGCATTGACGGAGCAAATGGAAGAAAAATGGGACATAGCAGGGAATCAAAAAACTGGGAATCTGAAAATCAAATCTTGTCTTGAGGTTACAGAGACATCTTCACTAATTGGAATTACATCTAATATTAAGTGTAGAGAAATTTGGGAAACTGTTTGTGACCAGTTTGCTAGTGAGTGATGTCTGTGAGGTAGCACCTTCTTGTAAAGATATGAAAAAAGTTCTACACGTGGGCAAGGAAACTGGTACAGAGGTCCACACAAGCTTAGATTGTACTATAGAAGAATATAGGCTTAAAATAAAATAAAACAATCATTCTACACTATACTAGCACAGAAATATTCTAGAAATCACATTTGAGAAGCAGCTTCAAAAGAGATACTCCCAGAGATAGATGACTGACAGAAACTGACAAAACTGGAATTATTGAGAGACAAAGAGAAAACAATGTTATATTACAAATGTTTTCAAATGCCTGAAGCATCATTTATTAAAAGAGTACTATTTCTCTATTGTTGTGCAGTGCCACTTTTGTTATAAATCAACTGCTCATCAACGTGTGGATTTGTTTCTGAGTTCAGTGTTCTGTACCCGATTTACTTGCCTGTACTTATACCAATATTGCACCATCTGAACTGCTGTATCATTACAATAATTCTTGATATCCAGTATAGCAAGTTATCCTACCTCTTTTTCAAGAGCTTCTTGACAATTCTTAGTCCTTTTCGTTTCTATATATTACATACACACACACACACACACACACACAATCTGATTATATGTATATTATATCATTTCATCATGTCTCACATCACTCATAATATGCTCTCTCTTTTTGTTTCTTTTAACTCTCAGTTTTTTAATTTGGATATTTAACATCAACCTATCTTTGAGTTCATTAATTCTGTTTCCTGTGTGCAGTGTGATGCTAAACCCATTCACTGAATTCTTAATTTTAGATATTGTATTCAATGGTTCTGTCATCTGATTAATTTTATATATATTAGTTACTTTTTGGTTTATTGTTTAGTTTAAATGAAGTTTACATTTTAAGTTAGTCTCCCATACAAAAATTTATACACACATTGTTATGTGACCCTAATTGCTCTTCCCATACTGTGACAGCACACTCTTCCTTTCCACCCTGGATTCCCCATGTCCATTCAACCAGCTCCTAATCTTCTCTGCCTTCCCATCTCACCTCTGGAGAGAAGCTGCCAGTTTTGTCTCTTGTATCTACTTGAACCAAGAGGCACACTCCCCACAAGTATCACTTTATGTCCCACAGTCCAGTCCAATCTCTGTCTGAAGAGTTGGACTTGGAAATTGTTTTAGTTTTGGGCTCATAGAGAATCAAGGGGCCATGCCTTCTGGGGTTCCCCCAGTCTTAGTCAGACCGTTAAGTCTGATCTTCTTACTAGAATTTGAGTTCTGCAACCCACATTTTTCCTGCTCCATCAGGGACTCTCTGTTGTGTTCCCTGTCAGGACGGTCATTGGTGGTAGCCGGACTCCATCCAGTTCTTTTGCTCTCAGACTGATGAAGTCTCTGGTTTACGTGGCCCTTTCTGTCTCTTGGGCTAATACTTTCCTTGTGACTTTGGTGTTCTTCATTCTCCTTTACTCCAGGTGGTTGGAACCAATTGATGCATCTTAGATGGCTGCTTGCAAGCTTTTAAGACCCCAGATGCCGCTCACCAAAGTAGGATGCAGAAGATTTTCTTAATAAGTTTTGTTATGCCAATTGACCTAGATGTCCCCTGAAAGCATCCTCTACAGACACCTACCCTTGCTACTCTGTCCCTCAAACTGTTTGATCGTATTCAGGAAACTTCTTAGCTTTGGTTTAGTCCAGTTGTGCTGACTTCCCCTGTAGTGTGTGCTGTCCTTCCCTTCACCTAAGATAACTCTTGTCTACTATGTAGTTAGTGAATAACGCTCACCCTCCCTC
>NW_004444008.1:8278868-8346831 GCF_000243295.1 Trichechus manatus latirostris
GTAACCATCAAAGAATGTTTTCTTCTGTTTTTAAACCTTTTCTTGAGTTCTTATAATAGTGCTCTTATACAGTAAGTGTCCTTCTGTGACTGACTAAATTCACTCAGCATAATGACCTCCAGCTTCCTCCATGTTATGTTTCAAGGCCTCATCATTGTTCTTTATCCTTGCGTAGTATTCCATTGTGTGGATATACCATAATTTGTATTTCCATTCTTCCATTGATGGGCACCTAGGATGTTTCCATCTTTTTTTGCTATTGTGAAGAGTGCTGCAGTGAGCACGGGTGTGCATATATCTATTCTTGTGACGGCTCTTATTTCTCTAGGATATATTCCAAGGAGCAGGATAGCGGGATTCTATGCTACTTCTATTTCCAGTTTTTAAGAAAGCGCCAAATAGATTTCCGAAGTGGTTGTACCATTTTACATTCCCACCAACAGTGTATAAGTGTTCCAGTCTCTCCACAGCCTCTCCAGCATTTATTATTTTGTGTCTTTTGGATTAAGGCTAGCCTTGTTGGGGTGAGCTGATATCTCATTGTAGTTTTGATCTGCATTTCTGTAATGGCTGATGATCGTGAGCATTTCTTCATGTGTCTGTTAGCCGCCTCAATATCTTCTTTGGCAAAGTACCTCTTCATATCCTTTGCCCATTTTTTAATGAGTTATTTGTCTTTTTGTTGTTGACATTTTGCAGTATGTTGTAGATTTTAGAGATTAGACACCGATTGCATTTGTCGTAGCCAAATTTTTAACTCTTTTGGTGAAGTCTTTTGATGAGCATATGTGTTTGATTTTTAGGAGCTCCCAGTTATCTAGTGCCTCTTCTGGTGCTTGTACTTTATTACTTATGGTTCATATTGTGCTTATGCCATGTATTAGGGCTCTCAGCTTTGTCCCTATTTTTTATTCCATGATCTTTATTGTTTTTGATTTTATATGTAAGACTTTGATCCATTTTCAGTTAGTTTTTGAGCATGGTGTGAGGTATGGGTCTTGTTTCAGTTTTTTGAAGATGGATATCCAGTTATGCCACCACCATTTGTTAAAGAGACTGTCTTTTCCCCGATTAATGGACTTTGGGCCTTTGTCAAATATCAGCTGCTCATAGGCGGACGAATTTATGTCTGGATTCTCAATTCTATTCCATTGGTCTGTGTAACTGTTTTTGTGCCAGTACTAGGTTGTTTTGACTACTGTGGTGGTATAATAAGCTCTAAAATCAGGTTGTGAGGCCACCCACTTTGTTCTTTTTCTTGAGTAATGCTTTACTTATCTGGGGTCTCTTCCCTTTCCATATGAAGTTGGTGATTTGTTTCTCCATCTCATTAAAAAATGTCGTTGGAATTTGGAATGGGATTGCATTGTATCTGTAGATCGCTTTGGATAGAACTGACATTCTCACGCTGTTGAATCTTCCTATCCTTGAGCAAGGTATGTTTTTTCCACTTATGCAGGTCTCTTTTAGTTTCTTGCAGTAGTGTCTTGTAGTTTTCACTGTATAGGTCTTTTACGTCTCTGGTTAGATTTATTCCTAAGTATTTGATCTTCTTGGGGGCTATTGTAAATAGTATTAATTTGGTGATTTCCTCTTCGAGGGTCTCTTTGTTGGTGTAAAGGAATCCAACTGATTTTTGTATGTTTATCTTATATCCTGAAACTTTGCTGAAATCTTCTATTAGTTCCAGTAGTTTTCTTGTGGATTCTTTGGGGTTTTCTGTGTCTAAGATTATAACATCTGCAAGTAAAGATACTTTGACTTCTTCCCTACTAATCTGGATGCCCTTTATTTCTTGTTCTAGCCTAATTGCTCTGGCTAGGACCTCCAGCACAATGTTGAATAAGAGTAATGATAAAGGGCAGCCTTGTCTGGTTCCCATTCTCAAGGGAAAAGCTTTCAAAGTCTCTCCATTTAGGATGATGTTGGCTACTGGCTTTGTAGAAATTCCCTTAATTATGTTGAGGAATTTCCCTTCTATTTCTATTTTGTTGAGAGTTTTTATCATGAATGGGTGTTGAACATTGTCAAATGCCTTTTCTGCGTTGATTGATAAGATCATGTGGTTCTTGTCTTTTGTTTCCTTTATGTGATGGATTACATTGATTTTTTTTCTAATGATGAGCCATCCCTGCATACCTGGTATAAATTCCACTTGATCATGGTGAATTATTTTGGGAGTATTCCATTCTTTTCTAGGCTCTGAAATAACTTTAGTAGCAGTGGTGTTAACTCTTCTCTGAAAGTTTGGTAGAATTCTCCAGTGAAACCATCCAGGCCAGGGCTTTTTTTTTGTTAGGAGTTTTTTAATTAACTTTTCAATCTCTTCTTTTGTTATGGGTTTATTTAGTTGTTCTACCTCTGTTTGTGTTACTTTAGGTAGGTAGTGAGTTTCTAGAAATTTGTCCATTTCCTCTACCATTTCAAATTTGTTAGAGTATAATTTTTCATAGTATTCTGTTATGATTCTTTTAATTTCAGCCAGGTCTCTTGTGATATCACCCATCTCATTTCTTATACGGGTTATCTGTTTCCTCTCCTGTTTTTCTTTTGTCACTTTGGCCAATGGTGTATAAATTTTGTTGATCTTTTTAAAGAACAAGTTCTTGGTCTTGTTAATTCTTTGAGTTATTTTTCTATTCTCTATTTCATTTAATTCTACTCTAATTCTTATTATTTCCTTTCTTCTGGCTCCTAAGGGCTTCTTTTTCTGCTCTCTTTCTACTTGTTCCAGTTGTAGGGTTAATGTTTTGATTATGGCCCTTTCTTCTTTTTTGAATGTGTGCATTTATTGCTATAAACTGTCCTCTGAGCACTGTTTTTGCTCTGTCCCAAAGTTTCTGGTAGGATGTGTTTTCATTCTCGTTTGATTCCATGAATATCTTTATTCCACCCTTAATTTCTTCTATAACCCAGTAGTTTTTAATTTTTTTTTTTATTATACTTTAGGTGAAGGTTTATAGAACAAATAGTTTTTCATTAAACAGTCAGTACACATATTGTTTTATGACATTGGTTAACAATCCCACAACATGCCTACACTCTCCCTTCTTGACCTTGGAGGATCTTTTTTTTTTTTTTTTTTTTGTGAAAATATACGTAGACAATGATGCACCATTTCAAAAATTTCTACATGAACAATTCAAGTTCATCAACTATGCAATTCCAGTTGTGCTGCTATTCTCACTATCCTTTTCCAAATTATTCCATCACCATTCTCTTCAAATCACTGTCCCCTAACCTTCCCATCAAGGCTTTTGATTTGCTGTTTTCAATTTGATCTCACGTAGATAATTCTTTTGTTGTTGTTGTTGTACTTTAGATGAAGGTTTACAGAATAAAATAGTTTCTCATTTAACGGTTAGTACACATATTGCTTTATGACAATGGTTAATGACCTCACGACATGTCAACACTGTCCCTTCTCAACCTTGGGTTCTGTATCACCAGCTTTCTTGTCCCCTCCTGCCTTCTATTCCTTGTTCCTGGACTGCTGTGCCTCATTGGTCACGTTTTGGTCTATTGAGCTGTCCAATACTCAGCTGAACGGTGAACCTCAGGCGTGACCACCTCTGAGCTAAAGGAGTGTCTGAGGGCCATATTTTTGGGGTTTCTCCAGTCTGTCAGGCCAGTGAATCTAGTCTGTTTTTGTGAGTTAGAATTTTGTTCTAAATCCATCTCCAGCTCTCTCCAGGACCCTCTGTTGTGATCCCAGTCAGAACAGTCAGGGTACCATCTAGCTGTACTGGACTCAGTCTGGTGGAGGCTGTGGTAGCTGTGGTCCATTAGTCCTTTGGACTAATCTTTTTCTTGTATCCTGTTCTCTTCATTCTCCCTTGCTCCCAAATGGATGAGACCAGTGGAGTGTCTTAGATGGCTGCTCACAGGTTTTAAAACCCGAGACTCTAGTCACCGAGGTAGAATGGAGAACAATGTCTTTATAAACTGTGAAATGCCAACTGAGCTAAATGTCCCCTGGGACCATGGTCCCCACAGCCCTCCACCCAGAAATTCAGTCCCTCAGGGAGTTTGAATGTGTCTATGGAGCTTCCCTGACTTTTCCTTGTACAAGTTGGGCTGGCTTCCCCAGTATTGTGTACTGTCTTACCCTTCACCAAAGTTACCACTTATCTATTGTCTATTTAGTATTTCCCCCCCACCCCTCCCATCCCTCATAACCAACAAAGATTGTTTCTTTTTCTGTGTAAACTTTTACATGAGTTTTTATAGTATAGGTCCCATACAATATTTGTCCTTTTGTGATTGACTTATTTCACTCAGCATAATGTCCTCAGTTTCATCCATGTTACGAGATGCTTCACAGATTCATCATTGTTCTCTATCATTGCATAATCCTCCATTGTGTGTATGTACCACAGTTTTTTTCATCCATTCATCTGTTGGTGGGCATCTAGGTTGTTTCCATCTTTTTGCTATTGTAAACAGTGCTCCAGTGAATACAGGTGTAAATATGTCTGTTTGTGTGATGTCTCTTATTTCGCTAGGATATATTCCTAGGAGTGTGTCATGATTTGAATTATGTCCAGCCAAAAATGTGTGTATCAGTTTGGCTAGGCCATGATTCCTGGTACTGTGTGATTTTCCTGTATGTTGTAAACCTGCCTCTGTGCTGTTAATGAGGGAGGATGGGTGGTAGTTGTGTCAGTGAGGCAGGACTGGATCTACAAGACTGGATTGTGTCCTGAGGCAATCTCTTGAGGTATAAAAGGGAGAAGTGAGCAGTGAGACAGGGGGACCTCATACCACCAAGAAAGCAGTGCTGGGAGCAGAGCGTGTCATTTTGACCGGGGTCCCTATGCAGAGAAGCTCCTAGTCCAGGGGAACACTGAAGAGAAGAAGGCCGACAGGGAGGAAAAAACCTTCCCCTGGAGCTGACGCCCTGAATTTGGACTTTTAGCCTACTTTGACTGCGAGGAAATAAACTTCTCTTTGTTAAAACCATCCACTTGTGGTATTTCTGTTATAGCAGCACTAGATGACTACGTCAGAGTGGGATTGCTGGATCATATGGTATTTCTATTTCTAGCTTTCTAAGGAAACACCATGTCATTTTCCAAACTATCCTGCTCTTTTTTGAGTGTTGTTTGCTTGTTATATTTTTTTCCATCCTTTGAGTTTTAGTTTGTTTGTGTCTTTAAGTCTAAGATGTGTCTCTTCTAGGCAGCATATAGACGGATCGTGTTTTTTAATCCATTTTGCCACTCTCTGTCTCTTTATTGGTGCATTTAGTCCATTTATATCCAGTGTAATTATTGACAGGTATGAGTGTAGTGCTGTCATTTTGATGTCTTTTCTGTGTGTTGTTACAGTTTCTTTGTTCCACTTAATTTTCTTTGCTGAGTCATTTTTCTTTTTATCTTTTTCATTGTTGTTGATTTTGTATTTGCTGAGTCTTTATATTTTTGTTGTTTTTTATTTTGACTTGTAGGATTGTTAGTTTCCTTTGTGGTTACCTTAATATTTACCTTTATTCTTCTAATTTTATACCAGTCTTTCATTTCTTTCTATTGCCTTGACTTCCTCTCCATATGAAAAATCTATGTCTATGTTTTTTAAGTCCCTCCTTTTTGTTTTAATATTGTCATCTTTTACATATTGACAACTGTTTCCCTATTTTCAGTGTTTTAGCTTTGATTTATTTTTGTGAATTTCCTTAACTGGTTTGATATCTGGTTGCTCTGTCCTGTGTTCTAGTCTTGGGTTGTTATCTGATGTTACTGATTTTCTAACTGAAGGACTCCCTTTAGTATTTCTCGTAATTTTGGTTTGGTTTTTGCAAATTACCTAAACTTCTTTTTATCTGGAAATGCCCTAATTTCACCATCATATTGAGAGACAGTTTTGCTAGGAATATAATTCTTGGCTGACTTTTTTTTTTTTTTTTTCCCTTCAAGGCTTTATATATGTCATGCCATTACCTTCTTGTCTGCATGGGTTCTGCTGAGTAGTCCGAGCTTATTCTTATTGACTCTCCTTTGTAGACGACTTTTTGTTTATCCCTAGCCACTCTTAAAATTCTCTCTTTATCTTTGGTTTTGGCAAACTTGATTAGAATATGTCTTGTGGCTTTCTTTTGGGATCTACCTTATGTGAGTTTCAATGAGCATCTTGGATAGATATCTTGTCATCTTTCACGATATCTGAGAAGTTTTCTGCCCACAAGTCTTCAACAATTCTCTCTGTATTTTCTGTTATCCCCCCTGTTCTGGTACTACAGTCGCTCATAGGTTATTCCTCTTGATAGAATCCCACATAATTCTTAGGGTTCCTTATTTTTTTAATCTTTTTATCTTATTTTTCCTCAAATAAGTTGGTATCAAGTGCTTTATCTTCAGTCTCACTAATTCTGACTTCCATTGCATCAATTCTGCTCCTATGACTTTCAATTGAGTTGTCTAATTTTGAAATTTTATTGTTAATCTTCTGGATTTCTGATTGCTGTCTTTCTATGGATTCTTGCAGCTTGTTAAATTTGTCATTATGCTCTTCTCTAATCTTTTTAATTACCTCTGTTGTATGTCCTGTGTTTTGCTTAATTTCCTTCCTAATCTCTTGAAGCATTCTGTATATTAATCTTTTGTAGTCTACCTCCAGTAATTCCAAGAAATTTTCCTCCTCTGGAAAATTTCTAGATTCTTTATTTTGGGAGCTTGCTGAAGCCATCATGGACTGCCTCTTTATGTGATTTGTTATTAACTGTTGTCTCCAAGCCATCAATAAGTTATTATATTTATTTATTTTATGTTTGCTTACTGTGTTCTAGCTTCTTGTTTTGTTTTGTTTTGATATGTCCAAATAGGATGCTCGTATTAGGTAGTTTGATTATTGGAACTTTTGAAGCTCTAATGTCCTGTTACCAGGTGGTTAGATCTGTTACTAGGTATGTGAGCTCAGGAGTCCGCCCCCTTCTCCCATACGGATTCAGCTCAGATGCCCAAGTAGATAGCCACCAAGTGTGTGGTCCAGGCTCTCACCTACAGTCGTAGACAGACGTGGGTGATTGGTGCAGGCAGAGGCATCTGGCTGCAGCAGGGGGACACAATCTGAGCAAGGCAGGGGGCTGATGGCCACCCCCGAGTGTCCAGGAGGAAGGTGTGTCCCTGTTCCCTAGAGTGCATAGGTGGTTGGGTTTTGCAGCCAGACTATGAGCACCCAATGCTGTTGGCTGTAAGGACTGGGGGGTACCTCTTGTTCTTGGACCCATCACAGGTGGCTAGGTTTCATGGGTGGACCCACCAGGCCTCAGGCCCCTGATATGGATAGGTGAAGACCCTGCTTAATGGACAGAGCCATGTCAAATATCACGAACCTGCCACTGAAACAATTGAAGTTAGACTTCAGGTATGTACCCTGTTGTACTGTGGTAATGAGGACTTACGCTGTTGAAACGAACCCACACAAGTCTATGCAGGAGGAAACGCACTCAAAGTCAGTGGATCCCTTATGCCTGTGCCTAGGCAAAGGAGCTGTACCTACCCTGATTTCTTGGATTAGGAGAGCGGGTAGGTTATACTGTCCCATGTTGTTTTATTTGTTCTCTCTCCAAGGCTGGGAGAATGGCTCAGGGTGTGTGATGGATCCTACTTCCAGCCCAGGGGACTCAGCAATTGCTGAAGCTGATCTGGGACCCAGTGCAGAGCAGGGAGTGGGGAGGTAAATGGGAGAGAGGTTTTTTACTAAGGGGGCTATTTTGATCTGTGCAGTAGTTGTATGCAAGTAGTTATCTTTCACCGATCAGAGCTGCTTCTTACTGGTTCTGGGTAGACGAGTAGACAGACTCTCTGCCGCTGGATATCTCCCAGTGGGGAAAATGCCTCCTGAGCCCCACTGCTTGCCTGCCTCATAGCTCACCCACAAGCTGATCAGGCCTGAAGGGCTCAGGCTGTCTCCAAGTCAGGTCTGGCAACTCCTCACTGCTTCCGAACCATCTCTCCCTCCCCCTGCCACCCAGTCTGATTCCTCAACTTTGCCTTTGATGTTTAAGGCTTCCAGATTGTCATATATAAATGATTCACTTATTTTTTCCAGTCTTTATTGTAAGAGGGTCCACCAGAAACATCTGACCACTCTGCCATCTTGGCTGCGCCCCTCTATTTTAATTACTTTTGAAATTCCTCCCGTTTTTATACATTTTCCATTAATCCATCTACCATCTGTAATGCATTAATTATTGTTATTTTGAAGTCCTTGTTTCCCTTGTCCAATATCTGGATCATTCTGCAGTCTGCTTCTATTGGTGATTTTGTCTCTTGATGAGCAAACACTTTTTCCTGATTCTACTTCTAAAAAATTCTAATTCTGTATAAGAATTAGTGGATGATACATTGCAGATGCTCAGGATTATGCTTTTTTCTTTTTTTTACCCTGAAAGGAACACTGAATTTTGTTTTTGTAGTCATAATCAGTAAGATTACCAGTATATCACCTTGATGTTTCTAAAGCCTTTTGTTCTATATTTGCCTGTAAAGCTAGGGCTAAGCACATAGGATTTCTTAGAGTGTAGTTGCAACTCTTGAATCATATAGTTTTTTGAGTCTCAACCCAATGATCTTTCCACTCTGCCCAGACAAATTTTAGTGTCCCTCAAGCACTCCATAACCCCTAAGATCTCTGCCCAGCTCTCAGCCTCCCATATTGTTCTCTTCTTGGAATTTTGGATTGTTGCTTGCACATGTGTAAGCCTGAGTTAGCCAAAGACCCAAGGAGAATTTTTACATAGATTTTTCAGGATGCCTCTCTGTGGCTCCTTCTTTGCTGGTAATCTGCCCCTACAAATAGCAGTCAATTTAGCATTCTCCATCTCCCATCTCTGTTTATTTCACCCTGTGAGACTTCTTTCTCTGCTTTGGCTTCGTTTTCTTGCAGCAAGAGTTTGGAAGATATTCTCTGGGATTAAGCTGATCTAAATATAAGGTTCACACTTATAATTCACTTCTCTCAAATACCAAAGCCCTACCTTGGTTACCATCCATGACTGCTGACAGTTGTCTTTTAAAGTTTCTGTATTTTTATAGCTATTCTTTGCCAGAGAATAAGTCCAATGCCAGTCTCTCAACCATTGTTGTAGCTGAAAGTCTTTGCACTTATTTAGATGTTGGGACACAGTAGAAATATGTACAGATGTTAAGTACACAGCAGAAATATGCAATGCATAAATATGTTAGTTACTAAGGGTGACTGTAACATAAAAAAAAAAATTTTGCATTTGATCAACAACCACAATATACATTTAAAAAGTAACTGACATAAACAGGTGACTAATGAAAGAAGAAATTGAACCAGCCAATAATGTAATGAAACAAAAAGTGTAAAATTTTATTTATTGTGCTTTAGATTAAATTTTATAGAAAAAATTAGTTTTTCATTAAACAATTAATACACATTGTTTTGTGACGTTGGTTGCCAGCCCTGTGATGTGTCAACACTTTCCCTTCTTGACTTTGGGTTCCCTTTTCCTTTCTTCCAGCTTTCCTGTCCCCTCCTGCCTTCTCATCCTTGTCCCAGGCTGGTATGCCCATTTAATCTCCTATACATTGTTGAGCTATGTGTATTATTGTTTGTTTTATTGGCCTGTATAATCTTTGGCTGAAGGCTGAACCTCAGGAGTGACTTTAGTACCGAGTTAAAAGGGTGTCTGGGGGCCAAAAAGTATAAAAATTTTCAAAGACACTTCATTTTAATTTTTCTCCTATTGAACTGTCAAAGAGTACAAAGGTAATATACTACTTAATGGTTAGAATAAGTAGTATACTTACTGGTTAGAATAAATATTGGTTAGGGCAACCTTTCTGAATGACAATTTGGCCGTAGGTATCAAACTACTTAAAAATATGAATACTCTCATCCAAACAATTCCGTCTCCCAGAATTTTCCTAAGGAGTTAAGCATGTCTTCAAAAGTATAGCTATATAAATATTCATCTAATTATTGTTGCTATAAAAAATAAATGGAAACAACCTAATTATTTAAAATTAGAGTCTAGAGTATAAATCTTAAGGTCAATAAGAAAGAACATAAGCATTTGAAAATGAGAATTTGTTAAGTGAAAAATATATATATACATATATATATAAATATATATATATAAATAAATATTATATATATATATATATATAATATTATATTAATCTATGGCCCCCTTTTGTGGAAACAAATATGCATGGAAAGATTGTGTTTTTACATTTCTTTTTTTATAAGTGCTTAAATTATTTCTATAATATGTATTTACTGCTTTGGAAATAGAAAAAATACTACTTTATCTTAAAAAAGATGTCTTAGTTATCTAGGATTGCTATAACAGAAATACCACATGTGGATGGCTTCAAAAAATAGAAGTTTATTCTCTCACAGTCTAGTAAGCTAGAAGTCTGAATTCAGGGAGCCAGCTCCAGGGATAGGCATTCTTTCTCTGTAGACTCTGGAGGAAGGTCCTAGTCATCAGTCTTCTCCTGGTCTATAAGCTTCTCAGGGATGGGTACCTCCTGCTCCCAGCACTGCTTTCTTGTTGGTATGAGGTCCCCATGTCTCTCTGCTCCCTTCTCTCTTTTATACTTCAAAAGAGATTGGCTTAAGGCACAATCTAATCTTGTAGATTGAATCCTACCTCATTAACATAACTGTCACTAATTCCATCTCATTAATGTCATAGAGATAGGATTTACAACACAAAGGAAAATCACAAAATGGTGGACAATCACACAGTACTGGGAATCATGGTCTAGCCAAACTGATACACATAATTTTGAGGGATATAATTCAATCCATAACAAAAGAAAACAATTTCAAATGCTAAAATAAAATATAAATATAAAGATGTAGGAGTGTTGACAGGAAAATAAGGTATATGTTTTTCAGTTATTAGGATATATCTTTAAAGTTGTTTTCACATATTATTCTACTAATTAATTTATTTGTCATTATTATTATTATTATTTACTAAAGGATGTAGTAAAGATCAAAGGATTGATGAAAGTTACCCAAAATATCCATTCATTTTGACATATTTTTGGTAAATTCTTTTGATAGTAGTGTTCAAGGTTTGTAATGCCACACGTTATTCAGATAAGCTTTTATTACACTTCCCAAATATATTCCTTTAAAATGTTTGAAAGAAATGATAGAGCTCTAAATGTTTTGCTCTACTGAAAACAAGTAGTTTAGACTGAACTGCTTCCTCTTTGATGACACTTTTCGAAGCCTTGCCTTTACTGATTAGGTATAAATGTAAACAGTAGCTTAAATGCAAGCCACCAATGGTTAGGATAAATACATACTCAGCTGCATGAGAAATATGAAAGCAGTATGTGAGAATGGACTTCAGAAAGTAGTGTCTCTATAAAAAAACTGACAGAAATTATTTAAGTCTGAGACACTCACATGGTGATTTTTCTTCTAAGGCCATTTTGATTAATCTAATCCACCAAGACAAATTCACAATTCAATATGAGAGGGAAGTGTGCATGAAGATGCCCTTTACTATCATCCAAGGGGGAAAAAAATATGTCTAAGTAAGAGATGAAAACATGGCAAGCTAAGTGGGTGATAAGGATCTGAACTGTGGCTGGGTGTGATAATGCGCACATGACAGCTCCTCAGAGAGGGTGAGGTTACCCAGTGCTCTCACTGCTCCCAAGGATGGGGACAGACAGAGACTGGCTGCATACATTAAATACATTCCTTTCAGTGTCAGGAAGGGAAAGATGCTTATATGTCCAAGCCACATATGGAGATTCATTTATTAAAGAGAAATTGTATTTTGTAGTAATTATGTGGTTTTCTTTCTTTTTGTATTTCCTGTAAGAATATTGCTAAGTTTCTGTTATGGATTGTGACCTCAAAAAAATTCATGTTGAACTCATACTCTCTGGTACCTGGGAATATGATCTTGCTTGGAAATAGGGTCTTTGAAGATGTTATCAGTCAACTTCCCATGAGGTCATAATGAAATCTGGTGGGTTCTAGTCTCCTGTGAATGGTGTCCTTATCAAAGAGCAGAGACACAGAGAGACAGAGAGGGAAGGCGGCCATCTTCTGATGGAGCTATGCTGCAGCTGCAAGTCTGGGAACACCTGGGGCCACCAGAAGCTGAGAGACACAAGAAAGGATCTTCCTCTAGAGCCTTCAGAGAGAACAGGATCTTACAGACACCTTAAATTCAGACTACTAGCCTCCAGAATTGTGAGACAAATTTCTGTTGTTTAACCCCACTGAGTTGGTGGTATTTGTTATGGTAGCCCTAGGAAGCTAAAGCAGTTTCCAAAAAGCATATGTTTCAATTTGCACTATATATATATATATATGATCAGGAACTGATGGTACTGAATGACGATGTCCAAGCTGCACTGAAGGCATTGGTGAAAAACAAAGGCCAGGAATTGATGGAATACTGATTAAGATGTTTCAACAAACGGATGCAGCACTGGAGATGCTCATTCATCTATGTCACGAAATTTGGGAGACAGCTACCTGGCCAACCGACTGGAAGAGATCCATATTTATGCCTATTTCCAAGAAAGGTGATCCAACCAAATGTGGAAATTATTGAACAATATCATTAATATCACACTCAAGCAAAATTTTGCTGAAGATCATTCAAAAGTGGCTGCAGCAGTATATTGACAAGGAACTGCCAGAAATTCAAGCTGGCTTCAGAAGAGGACGTGGAATTAGGGATATCATTGCTGATGCTAAGTGGATCCTGACAGAAAGCAGATAATACCAGAAAGACATTCACCTGTGTTTTATTGACTATGCAAAGGCATCCGACTGTGTGGATCATAACAAGTTATGGATAGCATTGTGAAGAATGGGAATTCCAGAAGACTTAATTGTGCTCATGAGGAACCAGTACATAGATCAAGAGGCAGTTGTTTGAACAGAACAAGGGGACACTGCGTGGTTTAAAGTCAGGAAAGGTGCGTGTCAGGGTTGTATCTTTTCACCATATCTATTCAATCTGTATACTGAGCAAATAACCCCAGAATCTGGATTATATGAAGAAGAACGTGGCATATTCAGGAACGGAGGAAGACTCATAAACAACCTGCTATATGCAGATGACACAACCTTGCTTTCTGAAAGTGAAGAGGACTTGAAGCACTTACTGATGAAGATCAAAGAACACAGCCTTCAGTATAGATTACACTTCAACATAAAGAAAATGAAAACCCTCACAACTGGACCAATAAGAAACATCATGATAAATGGAGAAAAGTTTGAAGTTGTTAAGGATTTCATTGTACTTGGATCCACAATCAACACCCATGGAAGCAACAGTCAAATCAAAAGACACATTGCATTGGGCAAATCTGCTGCAAAAGACTTCTTTAAAGTGTTGAAAAGCAAAGATGCCCCCTCGAAGACTAAGGTCCACCTGACCCAAGCCAGGGTGTTTTCAGTTCTCTCACGCGCATGTGAAAGTTGGATGATAAATAAGGAAGACTTAAGAAGAATTGATGCCTTTGAATTGTGGTGTTGAGAATGAATATTGACTATACCAAGGACTTCCAAAAGAATGAACAAATCGGTCATGGAAGAAGTATAACCAGAATGCGTCTTGGAAGCAATTATGGTGAGACTATGTCTCGCATACTTTGGACATATTATCAGGAGGGACCAGTCCCTGGAGAAGGACATCATGCTTGGTAGAGGATCAGCAAAAAAAAAAGGAAGACCCTCAATGAGATGGATTGACACGGTGGCTGCAACAATAGGCTCAAGAATATCAATGATTGTGAGGATGGCACAGGACAGGGCAGTGTTTCATTCTATTGTACATAGGGTCGCTATGAGTCAGAACTAACTCAATCGCACCTAACAACAACAACATATATAAAGAACTTAGAGTAAATATAGATTCACTGAACTAGAAAAAAATAAACCTGTTGCCGTCTAGTCTAGTCCAACCCTTACAGGTCAGAATAAAACTGACTCATAGAGTTTCAGAGGAACAGCTGGTGGATTTGAACTATCAGCTTTCTGGTTAACAATCGTAGCTCTAACCCACTGCACCACCAGGGCTCCAGATTCACTGAACAAAGATGTATTATCTTTCTCTTGTGTTCCCCTTGGTTAAGCTTGATTTTCTTTGGTGATCTAAAATATTTATTTTCTCTGACTGTTCTAAAATACCCTCACGTCCCATCCACCCATCCATCAATCTATCCATCCATCATCTTTCCATCTATCCACACATCCATTAATTAGGTGTCCTCTATTTTCAGGCATTGGAGTGGGCATGCAGTGGTTAATAAACACACTTTCAGACACCTGAAGTACAGATGTTACACCCTTAATTCACACATAGTAAGAGGATTGCAAAGGTGATTGGCATCATATAGAAAACAATGGACCATTAAAAAACATCACATAAAGGATATGCAATATTTGCCCTGGGTCAGGGACAGGATTCATGGAAGCCCAGTGAAAGGGAAGGGAAGGAGTGATCTTGAAGTTGAGACCTGGAAATGAGGAGGAAAAACATTCTAGACAGAAGAAACAGCATTGGAGAATGCCCTGAAGCAAAAGGGAGTTTTCCGTTTTTAAGATACTGAAAGAAGACAGCTCTGTTGAAGCTCAAGGAACAACAGGAATGGCAGTAAAACAGATAAGACATAGAGAGGAGAGGAGTCAGGCCAGAGTCCTGGGGTCTGGCCAACTTGGAAAACATCTTATTTCACTACAAGTGAAGTGAGAAACACTTGAAGGGTGCAGTGTACTGGAGTAAAGTTTTCCAATTTTAATTTTTCCAAGATGCAAAGTTTGCTCCTACTCCATGAAGAAAATATCCTGGAGGAGGACAAGGTCAATGCAGGAAGATGAGGTAACATCGAAAAGGGATGACTCAAGCAGGACAGATGGTGAGACTGAGCAGATGGAGTCAATGAGGAGTTCGCTGGCAGGGCCAACTGTCCCAGCAAAGGGGTAAATATCAGAGCTGAGATAAAGGGACATTTCAAGGATGGATGTTTGGGTTTTAGCCTATGCAATTAGATACAGAGATGTGCCACTCAGAGATGAGGTAAACCAGGGTCAAGGGGAGAGCTTTGTAAGAGAAGATCCAAAATTCAGTTCTGAAGATGTTGTGTTCAAAAAGCTTGCAAAAACTCCAAGTCCAAACAGATATGCAAAATAGATGACAACTGAATACATAATTCAGAGCCAAGATAAAAGGTCTTGGCTGGAAGACACACATACTCTAAGTTACATCACTGTCATTTATTAAATGTACTAGAGTCTTTTAATTCATAACTAATGGTGTCATTATTTTACCTTGTTAGCCAAGAGGTAAGGGAAAAAAAAAAAATTGGATAAGAATTTTATAGTCACCTAGAAAACTCCGTTAGAGTAAACTCCTTCTAAACCTTAAACTAAGGTCATTTGTCAACATGTGAGAAAATCTTGTGAAACCACACATCTTCAGCTCTGGACAGCCCATAGTTTTCTCTGGTCTTTGGGAGAGGTTTCAACAAATGTAGCAAATGCAAGCCAAATGAATTGGGTTCAAGAGAGAATTTGAAAGGAAGCAGTGCACATAGAGAGCAAAGACAATGCTTTCAAGGAGTTTTGCCCCCAAAGGGAAGCAAAACAATGAGTGGGTAGCTGTAGATGGATAAGATCAAAGGTGGTTTTTGGTTTTGTTTGTTTTTAATGAGAGAACTTACAAATGGATGATAAACAAACAGAGATCATGGAGCAGAGGGGAAGAAATTAAAGATGTAGAAAAGAAAGGAATATCTGAGCAATCTCCTTGAGTGCACAGGAGGGAATGGAACTGTGCAAAGTGGAAGAGAAGGGCAGGCAAAGGAGAAACCAGAGACTTGCACACAGGTGGATCAACTGGCTGGGGGGAGCATAGTGGCCAGACAAAATACAGAATGCTCAGTTAAATTTGAATTTCGGATAAACAAACACAAATAACATTTTTAGTGTAAGTATGACCTAAATATTGCATGAAACCCACTTAAATAAAAAATAAAAATTGTCACTTATCTGAAATTTAATGTTGTTTGTTTGCTTTTGTTATTTTTCTAAATCTAAGAAGCTTAAATGGGAGCAGGAGCCAGCTTCTCCTAACTACATCACTTTTCCCTGAGAGACACAAGCACATCAACTGAGAGTGAGGATCAGGGAGCATGTGTTTAAAATTTGAGTGGAGAAGGAAACATAAGGAATGGCCCACATGGAAAGTGGAAGGGTGAATACACAGGAGAGGTACCAGATCCCTGGGCATCACGGAGAGCCCAAAAGAAGACCTACAGCCAGGCAGACCAGGAAGCCTTGTGGATTTCCCCCAAAAAGGTCAACTGCTTGAGTGCAGACGCAGAATTAAATCTGAGGAGAATTTGGTTTAGCTAGATGAATATAGGGCAGGGACCTGAAAGCATCCAAGCAGTGATTATACTAGTGAATGATGGAAACTAAGCTGGAAAATGAGAAAAATGAAACTGTATAGTTAATCATGGACAGTGAGAAATAGCCAGGACAGTGGAGTGAAGGATTTTATGGGATCCCTAATGTTTTGGAGCATGGCTCCCAGGGGTAGAGGGTCTTCTAGAGAGCGAGATGGTGATGCTGGATGGTACTGTCTTTTTCAGGAATGCTGAGGTTAGGGGAGATTCAGATTATTGGAGTCAGGGCAATAATGGAAAAGAAGCTGTTATGGACTGAATCCCCCAGAAATGTGTGTCAACTTGGCTCGGACATATTCCCAGTATTGTGTGATTGTCCAGCATTTTGTCATCTGATGTGATTTTCCTATATGTTGTAAATTCTACCTCTATGATGTTAATGAGGCAGGATTAGAGGCGGTTATGTTAATGAGGCAGGACTCAATCTACAAGATTAGGTTGTATCTTGAGTCAATCTCTTTCGAGATATAAAAAGAGAAAAGCTGCCAGAGAGACAGGGGGACCTCCTACCACCAAGAAAGCAGAGCCTAGAGTGGAGCCAGTCCTTGGGACCCTGCGCTGAGAGGTCCTTAGACCAGGAGAAGATTGATGACAAGGACCTTCTCCCAGAACTAACAAAGAGAGAAAGCCTTCTCCTGGAGCTAGTGCCCTGAATTTGGACATCTAGCCTTCTAGACTGTAAGAGAATACATTTTTGTTTGTTAAACTGATTTGCTTGTGGTGTTTCTGTTATAGCAGCACTGGATAACTAAGACAGAAGTCAATGGATCATCTGTGTGGATATTGAAGTCAACAAGAATGAGGTCACTTGATTTAAGTGTAGTTCAAGGAGAGTGTGCAGGGTCTTAGCATTCTAAAAGAGAAAATTACATATAAAAAGAAGCTATGAAGAGAACATGAGTGCGAGAAAGGGCCGACCCTAACATAATAATCTCCATGAAACAGCAACACTTTCTTTTAATTTTTACATATTTGTTTAGTCTGTTTGAGTCAATTCCTTGCATTGAGAAGTCAACTGTGGCCTGAGTAAGTTTCAGCTGAGATACCCCAGAAGATACCAGCTTACTTTCTAGGGGCCCAAAGTCTCAAGAATGTACTGTTTTTTCCCTCATAATCTCAAAAATTTCAATATTTTTTTATATGTATTGAGTGTTTCTCTTAATCATAATTTTTATTTTGTAATGATCAATCAAAATCTTCTGACTCAAAAAATGTAACAAGGATGCCTTCCCACCCACCTGGATGTAACATTAAGAAAAACAATGAAAAATTAATAACACAATTAGAAAAGTCTGTTTATGAGGAAGCATCCTTTCTTATTGCATCTCTACATAAAAAAAAACAAAAATCCTCACAAGTGGACCAATAAGCAACATCATGATAAATGGAGAAAAGATTGAAGTTGTGAAGGATTTCATTTTTCTTGGATCCACAATCATCGACCATGGGAGCAGTGGTCAGGAAATCAAGCAGCGTGTTGCATTGGGCAAATCTACTGCAAAAGACTTCTTTAAAGTGTTGAAAAGCAAGGAAGATCACTTTGAGCACTAAGGTATGCCTGACCCAAGCCATGATGTTTTCAATCATCTTATATGCATGGCAAAAGCTGGACAATGAATAAGGAAGACTGAAGAATTGATGCCTTTGAATTATGATGCTGGCAAAGAATACTGAATATACCATGGACTGCCAGAAGAATGAACAAACCTGTCTTGGAAGAAGTACAGCCAGAATGCTCTTTAGAAGCAAGGATGGTGAAACTTTACCTCACATACTTTGGACATGTTATCTGGAGGGACCATTCCCTGGAGGAAGACATCATGCTTGGTAAAGTAAAGGGTCAGTGAAAAAGAGGAAGACCTCGACAAAATGGATTAACACAATGGCTGCAACAATGGGCTCAAGCATAACAATGATCATGAGAGTGGCTCAGGACCAGGCAGCGTTTATTTCTGTTGTATATGGGGTCTCTATGAGTTGGAACCTGCTGGAAGGCACCTAACAACAACAACAAACAACCTTTCTTAAATATGATAAAAAATTTGTATAACAATATACATTTGGAAAATACATACTTCATATCGTTTGCTACGTGTATTTTTTTTCTATTGAGAATTTGCTCATAACTCTACACAGTCTCCAAAAATTTCATTTAGTTATTCTTTTTCAACAACACTCTGTATTTTAAGTATTTACCTTGAATAAAACAGCCCAAGCAAGTCTTCCCTGGTAACCTCAGTGTAATCAGATATTTTCATACACACGTAAATTAAAATGCTTAATTCCAAATAGAATTTTTCCCTTTAAGAGAAATCTCTTTTAATCTTTTCTAAACCACTAGTGCTCACCCAGTACACTCAGAGCTATTTAGAAAGCAAAAGAAACAATCACTGATTTACTTTGTTTCTCAAACAACGTGTCATTTAAATACAGATCACATCAATTTTCTACTTTAAGCAGAAGGAGGAACTTCACTTCTCATTTAAATATAATTCTGGATGTGCAATGAACTCCCAAAACCATGACATGTAAAAAGCATGGTGCATCTCAGCTCTACTGAGTAGGGAGAAATTGCTTCACTTTGCTAATTTATTTTTAGCTTGAAGATGCCTGTCATGGTTTGAATTTTGTCCCCCAAAAAAAGTGTGTATCAGTTTGGCTAGGCCATGATTCCTGGTACTGTGTGATTTTCCTATATGTTGTAAATCCTGCCTCTATGATGTTAATGAGGGAGGATGGGTGGCAGCTGTGTTAGTAAGGCAGGACCTGATCTACAAGACTGGATTGTGTCCTGAGACAATCTCTTGAGATATAAAAGACAGAAGTGAGCAGTGAGACAGGGGAACCTCATACCATCAAGAAAGCAGTGCCAGGAGCAGAGCATGCCCTTTGGACCAGGGTCCCTGGGCCGAGAAGCTCCTAGTCTGGGGGAACACTGATGAGAAGGTCGACAGAGAGAGAAAGACTTTCCCTGGAGCTGACACCCTGAATTTGGACTTTTAGCCTACTTTGACTGTGAGGAAATAAACTTCTCTTTGTTAAAACCATCCACTTGTGGTATTTCTGTTATAGCAGCACTAGACGACTAAGACAATGCCCTTACGGTTTATTGAAAAAAAAAATCTGCAAAATCTCAAGAAATATAAAAGTAAGTTGTGTTCTTAAAGATCACAATTGACAGAAAGAATGTTTAACAATGGAGCCCTAATGCTTAGTGATTAAGAGCTCAGCTGCTAACCAAAATGTTGGCAGTTCGAATTCACCAGCCACTCCTCGGAAACCCTATGGGGCAGTTCCACCCTGTCCTATAGGGTTGCTATGAGTTGGACAGCTCATAACAGAAAGAATGTTTAACAATATATGTATATTCTTTAATCTGTTTTGCCTATTATCAGTTCATGCTTTTCTTCTTAGGAATATGAATATATGCTTAACAATACTATGTCAAGTCTTCTCCGGACCATCAAAGGATCAGGGATCCAAACATACTGATTCTCAGTGTTTTGGTAGCAATAGATTTATCATTCTGGTTATGAGAGCAGACTAATATCTCTTTTTTGATAATAACATTTTGGCTTCTCTAATGAAAATATTAACTTATTTTATCAATTAATAAGATAATAGTCTTTTCCCTTTTCTAATTTGTAAACTGAAATAGAAAAATGAACAATGTAGCTTTCATCTCAGGTTTAATGTGTCCACAGATTCAAATTCTCAGGTTTGGCAGAAAACATGGCTTACACAAATCAACCCCAATATACCATTTGATTCTTTTAAGCTAGATGCTTTTCATATTCTCTTCAAGTAGCACAGTTGTCTTAAGTTCGACCTTCAACAGTTACCATTTTCTCATTCTGTCTGGCTGAAGGATTCTGCACAGGCTTCCACTTTCCATTCTATCACTCAAGGAAAAGAAGGAAAGTGATGTGCTGGCCCTGCTGTTACCTGCCAGAAACATCCTGGCCTCCTTTCCATTCTCTCTCCAGAATCTAATAAAACCCCCTTTCAGTACTCTATATTACTGTTTACCAACTCTCATTTTTTCCCTAAAGACTATAGTGAATCAAGGTCTCCAGCCTTTGAAAAGTTGTGATGGTAACAATTTGTTATTCATCAACAATGCAATCAACAATGCAATCATCATTATCAACATCAATATCACCATCATCATGATAAATAGCTCAGATCCATTGGAAGGTGTCATGGATTGAATTATCCCAAAAATATGTGTATCAATTTGGCTACACTGCAATGGCCCAGTGATTAAGAGCTATGGCTGCTAAACAAAAGATCAGCAGTTTGAATCCACCAGCCACTCCTTGGAAGCCCTATGGGACAGTTATACTCTGTCCTATAGGGTTGCTATGAGTTGGAATCCACTCCAAGGCAATGGGTGAATGTGATTCCCAGTTTTGTGTGATTGTCTGCCATTCTGTCATCTTTGTGTTGTAAATCCTATCTCTATGATGTTGATGAGATGGAATTAGCAGCAATTATGTTAATGAGGCCACACTCAATCTACAAGATTGGATTGTATCTTGAGTAAATCTCTTTTGAGATATAAAAGAGAGAAGAGAGACATGAGGACCTTATACCACCAAGAAAGCAGCACCAGGAGCAGAGCGTATCCTTTGGACCTGGGGTTCCTGCGTTGAGAAGTCCTAGACCAGGAGAGAACTGATGACAAGAACCTTCCTCCAGAGCCAACAGAGAGAGAAAGCCTTCCCCTGGAGCTGGCGCCCTGAATTTGGACTTCTAGCCTACTAGACTGTGAGAGATTAAACTTCTGTTTGTTAAAGCCATCTACTTGTGGTATTTCTGTTACAGCAGCACTAGACAATTAAGACAGGACGTTACTAAGTGTCATGAAATGTGCTATGTATTTTGCCTGCAAAACAAACAAACAAACAAAAAAACCTGTTGCTGTGAAGTCTGCTTCAACTCCTAGTGTTGTTGTTAGGTACCATCCAGTCGATTCCGTCTCACAGCGACCTTATGTGCAACAGAACAAAACACTGCCCTGTCCTGTACCACCCTCACAATCCCTGCTATGTTTGAGCCCATTGTTGCAGCCACAGTGTCAGTTCATCACATCAAGAGTCTTCCTCTTTTTCATTGACCCTCTACCTTACCAAGCATGATGTCCTTCTCCAGGGACTAGCTCCTCCTGATAACATGTCCAAAGTACATGAGACAAAGTCTCACCATTTTTCCTCCCGATGAGCACTCTGGCTCTCTGGCTGAACTTCTTCCAAGACAGACTTGTTCGTGTACAAAATAAATAAATAATAACCTGTTGCTGAGGAGGCAATTCCAACTCACAGTGACCCTGTATGACAGAGTAGAACTGTCCCATAGGGTTTCTAAGGCTGCAAATCTTTATGGAAGCAGACTGCCACATCTTTCTCCCCCAGAGTGGCTGGTGGGTTTGAACCACTGACCTTCTGGTTAGCAGCTGAGCACTTAACCATTGTGCCACCAGGGATCTTTCCCCATTATTCTCACATTAACCCTGTAGAGTTCTATTCTTATCTTCGTTTTCTAAAGGAAGAAATGGAGGCCCGGAGAAGGTAACTAACTTGTCCATGGTCACATCACTGGTAAATCAGAGCCAGAGTTTGATTTTGGCTGTCTGACTCCAAAGCATGGAGTGCTAAACCTCAGAAGGTTGTCTAAGATTTATGTGGGAAGGAGGTTGCAAAATAGGTCTGCACTTGTGAAAATATTTGTCTTTTTTAAGTGTGTGGCGTTTTCCTCACTACCCAGTTGTTAAGAGGATTCAACTCCAAAATATATCCAGATGATTAGTTTATTCAGAGATCAGAAAAGCAGGAGCTGAGATTCCCCCTTAGAATCAGGTCCTAGTGAGCTGGATGGTGCCTCGAAGGTGAGCTGGATGGTGCCTCAAAGGTCACCTGGAGCAAACACTTCATTTGCTATATGAGGAAATGGATCCCAGAAAGTACAGATCATCTTTTCAATCACCCTCTCTGACAGTTACTGTTATGTGCCAGCTTGGATAAGGTGCCCAGTTATTTGATCAATTACTACATTAGATGTCGATAGGAAGGTATTTACATGTGATTAGCATTTAAATTGACCTGAAGCAGATTATCCTCTCAAATGTGAGTGGGCCTCACCCAATCAGTCGAAAGTCTTAAGAATAAAATCTGAGGTTTTCCTAGGGAGAAGAGGGAGAAAGATTCTGCCTCAAGACTGTTAATGCACATCCTGCTGGAGTTTCCAGCTCATGGCCTGGCCTATGGATTTTGGACTTACCAGCCCTCAAAATCACATGCACTAATTCCTTAAAATCTGTGTGTGTGTGTGTGCATGCATGTGTGTGTAATATATACTGGTTCTGTTTCTCTGGAGAACCCTCACTAAGACAGCCTCACTAAGCTCGGGGAGGAGACCTTGTGGACTTTATGGGGTATGAGTTTCCCGAAGTGAGCAAAAATTTCATCACATTCTCAAAGGTTCTGTGACCCAGCAAAGACCCTGACCCACTTTCTTAGAATGTGATGACATTAAGCTATGTTTAAATGCAAGGATGGACCTTTGGGGAAAGGAGCCCTAGAGGCACAGTGGTGAAAGTGATCAACTGCTAACCGAAAGGTTGGTGGTTCAAAACCACCAGCTGCTCCGCAGAAGAAAGATGTGACTGTTTGCTTTGGTAGAGATTTATAGCCTTGGAAACCCTGTGGGGTCACTATGAGCTGGAATCAACTGGAGGGCAGTAGTTTTAGTTTGGGGACCTTTGGGGTGGGAGGAGCAAATCACTTCGTTAAAGGTACTTCAGCCAGGAGTTCCATGGCTATTGTTTGAGGAAAGAGGTCTTATCCACCAGATGCCCATGACCAGCCTAGGCTTCCTAAGCTTCCTTGTTTGCTTCCATACCTCTATTCTATGCAAGCCTCATCCTACAAATCCGTTCTTCTCCCCTCAGAATGGCTTTTTTTTTTTTTTTTTTTTGCGAGTGCTCTTTCCTCTCCTGGAGTGTCGCTGGTTTTTTCTCAGCTGGTGAATTCTTCCTCTTCTCCTCCCACCCAGGTGTGATGGCAAATTCTTTGGCAGATATTCATCAACTTTTTCCAGCAAAATGATCCTCTCTTCCTCCAGATCACATAAGGAGCGTCCATTCAAATTCAGATCTCTGTGAGGAGGACTTAGTAGAGAAAGAAAGAGCACAAGGTAATCTGCTCAAGGTCAATTTACTTAAATGCTGATCACATGTAAATACCTTCATTGCAACAACTAGGCTAATGTTTGACAAACAGCTGGGCGCCATAGTCAAATTGTCACATAACATTAACCATTCACAGAGAAAGATGAAAGATGATTTGCACTTTCTGGGATCCAATTTCCTCACCTTGTCGTTGTTATTGTTAGTTGCCATCACGTCAGCTCCCACTCAAGGCAACCTTATAAATAACAGAACAAAACGTTGCCTGTCCTGAGCCATCTTTATGAGTGTTGGTTTGCTCCAATCCACTGTTGTAGCTATTCTGCCTGTCTGGCTATTGGAGGTTCCCTTCTTTTTACTGACCCTCTACTTTACCAAACATGATGTCCTTTTCTAGCAATTGGTCTTTCCTGATGACGTGTCAAAATTGAGCAAGCAGAAGCCTTGCCATGCTCTCTTCCAAAGAGCATTCCAAAAGACCTACAAGAAATATTATTACTACTATTGATAGTGTTGTAACTATTACTCTTTTCTTATTCTTTCACATTGCCTTCTTTTGCTTTTTGTTGTTGTTGTCAGTTACTAAAAAATAAAACCACAACTGCCTATTACAATATTCTAATAATAAAGAAGTATAGTGCCTCATCCACAATCTGGTTAAGAAGGAACACTCACCATAGGGGTATATTTAATAAAACCTATTTGTGACCTAATCATCTCTGAAATGTGTTAATTTCATATATTTTATGCTATTTAGGGAGAAACCATAAAACCCAGCATTATTAAGTCTAGTTGAGAATAAAGAGAGTTGAATAGATAAAATTTCATTGCTTATGATTCAATTTTATTTTTATGCTAAAGTCAGCTAGAAGCGGAAGAGACTCTATCAGGAGCCTCAGGAATAATGTCCCTACAATCAAATCAGCCACGGAAGAGCTAATGGTGATCGGGGACTTTTAAAGTAACATTAAAAACCCAAGTGGCCACAGTTGAATTTCGCAGCCCTGGAAAAGCTTGAATAAGAAAGTGAGGACACTGACCATCACTATTCTTATTTATTCCTACATTATGCACATCAGTACACAGACTCATTAAGGAATTTTACATTTCAGATGGAAATTGCATATCTCTTAAAACTGTATCCACGAGAGAATACAGATCAGAAGAAAGCAGGTGAATCACAGACATGCCTTGCTGCTCCTTCAATTGACCTCTGAATCGGTCACCCAAGGGGCCCAGAGTCTGTACAGAGAATGATCTCTTCTTGCTGGTTAAATTAGATCACTCGGTGTTGCAATCAGGGATGGAGGCTTCTCACTGTATTCTGCATTTGTGCCCCATCACTGATATGAAAACCTACTGGTAGTTTTGGAATCTAAATAAGCACAATTAAAAGTGGCAATCACCTTTTAGAAGAAGAAATATCCAAAGTAGCCTTTCAAAGCAGGTTACTGGCAGAAAATTATTTGCAGAGCGGGGGAAGGGCAGTCCAGGGGGATGAGCAGGGCTCTCTGTGTTGACTGTGATTTATAATCAATATTAACCACATAATACACAGGGAGGCACCATTTGCAGGAAGAGGAAAAAAAAAAAAAAGAGTTAGAGCTGTACTTCTTTTATTCCATGAAGGTCATAATAAGATGGGTGGAATGATGAGAAAAATTGATGGAAGGTAGTTGATTCAACAATGGAGAAAAATACCTCTGTTCTAATGAGGAATTCTCCCCAGCAATCTTGCAGAAGTACTGACCTCTGCTGTAAATTTGCTTGAGAACGAGAATGGAAAGTTTAAATAAGATTTTCAGTGATTTCTGGCCTCCCTGCGAGCTGGAAAATGGCAGTTATTCAATTTAAGAGTCTTTCTGCCTCCAAAAGGTGGAAGGAGACCGGGTTCGATAGCCTGACAGGACTAATGCGGCCGTCTGTCGCCTCCTTGTTCCAGAAAACACCCTTTCTAAACACCGCTAATCATGTCAACAGACATGTTCCTTGTGTCCTGAAATGAAGGACTCTGCCAATCGGTCCTGATTCCCACCCAGGGGAGGACAGAAAGAAACGGCTGGTGTAAACACCCTCACGGGACTTTTCAGGTAGACGGATGTAAGTAATTTCACCGAGTAAAATTCCCACGGAAACTCTAAAAATGTCTTACTGTTTCCCTGAGTTTTGCTTTACTTTTTTAGTGGTGGGCTGTAGATTTCCCTGGAATGCATTCGGAAGCTCTGTAGTATATCTAAGATGTAGCACTTACAGCCCTGGATATATGAGCCGTTTTTAATGAGAGGACAAGAGACTGAGTGTGGGGTTGTTTCTCACCGTGATCTCATGTCAGTGGATGGTCCTACAGCTGGAAACAAAACTGCCGCGTGGTCCAGGCAACCATGCCCATAGGTGAGCTATGAACACACTTCCAAATCCCTATCCAGAATGCTTATATGTGGATACAGTTAAGTTCCTCAAAAATACCAGAACCATCTGCAAAGAGAAGATTACTATTTTCTTGTCTAATGGTATTCCATACCTTTAGCGAATTCTTTTTCTTGAAATCAATAATAAGAAAGTAAAAAAAAAAAAAAGAACTTTTAAAGGACCAGTTGTTAAGGAGAAATTAGTGTCCCTGTCCTTGGCCATGATTTCTATGAGCATAAACCTGCTTCATGCAGCTATTGCATATATAGATATCAGTATAGGTATAGGTATAGTATAGGTATGGGTATAGGTAGATATATAGGTATAAGTATAGGTATATGTAGATATAATAGAGATAGAGATGGATATCTACCACCCGTGTGTCCATTTGTCTTACTGTGGTGGCTTGCATGTTGCTATAATGCTGGAAGCTATGCCATTGATATTTGAAATACCAGAAGGGTTTCCCACAGAGAACAGGTATGCCTGTGATGTGCGTCTGTGCACACACACCTACATAAACATACATTACAAAAGTAAGGTAAAAATCTAACATTCCAGGGAAGTTTTCTTTACCACATTCTCAGAACTTTTCCTCACAAATATGCAATTTCTTCATCGACAAAAGTTTTCGTTGTTGTATTGAAAAAGAAAACTGTTAGCATAATACAAATATTTCTAATCAACTTGAATTTGGGGCGGGCCATGTTTTTTTCATGGACTTCTATAAAGACCAATGTAAAGTAATGCGTCAACACTAGTTTGAGTGGGTTTTTCTCTGACCTTGAATGGTGGTGAGAATCTCTCCTCACTGCCTGTGACTACAGCCTAGAGTTCTTACGCTTCTAGATCTGCTTGGGTTAACAGCATCCAGAGGCCTACCCTCCTCATCCATCCCATTTTCTTAAATGGAGCAGTATCATGTTTAAATATTGCAAATGGAATACTCCTTTCTGAAACCAGGGAATTGACGTCTGTCATGGTATTGAAATGCCTGAGGCCCAGAGGGCAGTTGTGGGATCTGAGCTGAACTGAACATTCAGCCAGAGGGATTGCCAACCCCAGAAGAGAGATCCAGTGTGCTTCTGGGGGCGGGTCGGAACGTGACACTCTGCCCCCTACACAATCACACCCACATACACATGCACACACACTCATACACACTCATACCACACACATACAAGACACACACACTCACCACACACACTCACACACAACGCATGCAAACACACTCATGCCACCACACACCACACGCACATATACTTGCAGTACACTCATTTCACACACGCATATATGCACTTGTACCACACACACGTCACATTCACACACACATGCACACACATACATTCTCACACCCCACATACACACTCACACAACACACAATATTCTCACACACACTCATGAACACTCACACCAAACACACACACACCACATGTACAGACACACACACCTCATTTGTACACACACAGATCACATTTGCACACACACCCCATACACCCATCACACATGCACTCATATGCACACACACACACACACACACACGGCTGCTACAATGCACACAGACACAACAGCCAGCCTCTCTATCCTGTGCTTTTGAAATGCTTTCTCATTTAACCTAGTACTCACTCAACCACTCCGTGAAGTAAAGGCTGTCATTGAATTGTGGAGATGAGGAGCTGGAAACACTCAGTGGTTTGCCAGGGTCACAGAGCCTGTGAGTGTCAGAATCAGGCACAAATCCAATGTTATGGGGTTCTGAACCCATGGCTCTGACCCACCGCCATGTTGGCTCTTCAGTTGAACAAGGATGAGGGTTTCGTAAAATAGAATTATTCTCGTTTCTTCTCCCAGCTCCAGTATCAACTCATTACCCTCATCAGCTAATCGAGACTGCAAGAAAGTCCCTGCTAGCTGAACATAACAGGTTTGAACAAAGCCACCTCCACCTCCTGCAACCTACAGAGAAGAGATTTTCCCCATCTAGGATTCAAAGAAAAGGGTGAAGGCTTGGAAAATGACAATTGAACAGAGGGTACACGCACGAACACAATATCCCTGCTCCTAATGATATGAAAAAGCTTTACCAACAAGCCCAGTGTAAATTTAGCCATGAAAAGATGACGAATAAAAGGCATACCTAAGTATTTCCAGTGCTTTACTGCAATACCCTCGATAAATTTTATGCCTTTTAGATACCCAGAAAGTTACCTTTGAAGGTTCACTTAAAGCTATCTTTGGAGCTGTTCATCAAAAGAAATGGAGATTGGAGCTTAACAATGACTTTAAGTTCCATCTGTTCTATGATGCTGCCGCAATCTCAGGCTGCGTTTGGCATGGAGCATGGCAAACATTACTCCACAATGCCCTTTATGCAACATCAATGCATTCACAATCCAATAATGAAGTGCCACGGAGCATCTGTTTGTATTCCCATGCAGTGCGAGGACCAGGTTTCTAAAGCAAGAATCTCTAGCATCTGGTTGAAATGAACTGTGTAATTTTCATATTTTGAGATTCTTATTTTGCCAAAAGAAACAGCTATTTCATATAATGATAACTTTTTTTTTTTTAAACACCAAGACTTAACTGAAATAGTAGCTCCAAGTTACAAATATGTCTTCAGACCTCATGTATATTTTAGGAAGTAGCCATAGGAACCTCCGAGCTCACCACACATACAGAGCATTCTTGCTTTCCACAGAGCACACACAGCCACTGATCTCAACTTCCTAATAATCCTTTAAGGGAGAATCGCCACAAACAACATCAATGTTTTCCCAGAATTGCTCTTGTTTTATTGTATGTATTTTTTTATGCCTGAGGACTGTAAAATCATGCAAGTGCTTTACTGAGCATATTCTCAGCCCGTCTAAAAGATGGGACTCTAGGATGCTATAGGCAAAGGAATGAGCCCTGGTGGCACAGTGGTTAAAGTGCTCGATTGCCAGGCAAAATGTTGCCAGTTCAAACACACCAGCCACATCTTGAGAAAAAGATGTGGCAGTACGCTTACTTAAAGATTACAGTCCTGGGAGGGCTGTGGGGATCATGGTCTTGGTGAACATCTAGCTCAACTGGCATAACAGTTTATAAAGACAACGTTCTACATTCTACCTTAGTGAGTAGCATCTGGGGTCTTAAAACCTCTGAGCGACCATCTAAGATACTCCACTGGTCTCATCCCTTCGGGAGCAAGGAAGAATGAAGAGAACAGGATATAAGGAAAAGGTTAGTCCAAAGGACTAATGGACCACAGCTACCAAGGCCTCCACCAGACTGAGTCCAGTACAGCTAGATGGTGCCCGGCTACCACCACTGACTGCTCTGACCAGGATCACAACAGAGGGTTCTGGACAGAGCTGGAGAAGGATGTAGAGCAAAATTCTAACACACAAAAAAAGACCAGATTTACTGGCCTGACAGAGACCGGAGAAACCCCTAGAGTATGGCCCCCAGATGAAGTCATTCCTGAGGTTCACCACTCAGCCAGTGATTGGATAGCCCATAAAACAAAATGGGACTAATGAGGCACAGTAGTCCAGGGACAAAGACTAGAAGGCAGGAGGGGACAGGAAAGCTTGTGATAGAGAACCCAAGGTTGAGTAAGGACAGTGCTGACATGTCATGGGGTTGTTAACCATTGTCATAGGGCAATATGTGTACTAACTATTTAATAAGAAACTATTTTATTCTGTAAACCTTCACCTACAGTACAACAGCAACAAAAAAAGAATTGTCTATGTGAGATCAAATTGACAACAGCACCTCAAAAGGTTTGATGGGAAACCTAGGGGACAGTGAGTTGAAGACAATTGTGATGGAATAATTTAGAAAAGGATAGTGAGAATAGCAGCACAACTGGAAGAACATAATTGATGTCACTGAACTGTACATGTAGAAATTTTTGAAATGGTGTATCTTTGGCTATGTATATTTTCACCAAAAAAAAAAAAATGTCCTCCAAGGTTGAGAAGGGAGAGTGTTGATATGTCGTGGGGTTGTTAACCAATGTCATAAAACAATATGTGTACTGACTGTTTAATGAGAAACTATTTGTTCTGTAAACCTTCACCTAAAGTACAATTAAAAAAAAAAATAACAAAAAAAATAAAATAAAATAAAGATTACAACCCTGGAAGCCCTATGAGACAGGTGCTACTCTGTTCCACAGAGTCTCTATGAGTCAGGATCGACTCCACTGCAACAGGTTTGGTTATATTGTTGTTGTTGTTGTTAGGTGCCCTCAAGTTGGTTCTGACTCATAGTGACCAAAATGTACAACAGAACAAAACACTGCCTATCCTGTGCCATCCTCACAATAGTTGTTATGCTTCCGCTCATTGTTGCAGCCACTGTGTCAATCCAAATTGTTGAGGGTTTTCCTCTTTTCCCCTGACTCTCTACTTTACCAAGCATAGTGTCCTTCTCCAGAGACTGATCCCACCTGATAACATGTCCAAACTATGTGAGATGAAGTCTTGCCATCCTTGCTTCTAATGAGCAATCTGGCTGTACTTCTTCCAAGACAGATTTGTTTGTTCTTCTGGAAGCCCATGGTATATTCAATATTCTTCTCCAATACCATAACTCAAATGCATCAATTCTTCTTCAGTCTTCCTTATTCATTGTCCAGCTTTCACATGCATACGAGGTAATTGAAAACACCATGGCTTGGGTTAGGCACACCTTAGTCTTCAAGGTGACATCTTTGTTTCTTAACACTTTAAAGAGGTCTTTTGCAGCAGATTTGCTCAATGCAATGTGTCTTTTGATTTCTTGACTGCTGCTTCCATGGGTGTTGATTGTGAATTCAAGTAAAATAATATCCTTGACAACTTCAATCCTTTCTCCATTTATCATGATGTTGCTTATTGGTCCAGTTGTGAGGATTTTTGTTCTCGTTATGTTGGGGTGCAATCCATACTGAAGGCTGTGGTCGTTGATCTTCATTAATAAATGCTTCAAGTCCTCTTCACTTTAAAGCAAGCAAGGTTTTATCCTCTGCATATTGCAGGCTGTCATTGAGTCTTCCTCCAATCCTGATGCCATGTTCTTCTTTATATAGTCCAGCTTCTCAGATTATTTGCTCAACATACAGATTGAATAGGTATGGTGAAAGGATACAACCCTGATGCACATCTTTCTTGACTTTAAACTATGCAGTATACTCTTGTTCTGTTCGAACAACTGTCTCTTGATCTATGCACAGGTTCCTCATGAGCACAATTAAGTGTTCTGGAATTCCCATTCTTCGCAATGTTATCAATAATATGTTATGATCCATACAGTCGAATGCCTTTGTATAGTCAATAAAAATGGGTAAACATCTTTCAGGTATTCTCTGCTTTCAGCCAGGATCCATCTGACATCTGTAGTGATATGCCTTGTTCCATGTCCTCTTCTGAATCGGGCTTGAATTTCTGACAGTCCCCAGCTGATATAATGTAGTAACTGCTTTTGAAAGATCTTCAGCAAAATTTTACTTGTGTGTGATATTAGTGATATTGTTTGATAATATCTGCATTCTGTTGAATCACCTTTCTTTGGAATGGGTACAAGTATGGATCTCTTCCAGCTGGTTGGCCAGCTAGCTGTCTTCTAAATTTCTTGGCATAGACAAGTGAGCACTTCCAGCTCTGCATTCATTTGTTGAAACATCTGAAGTGGTATTCCATCAATTCCTGCAGCCTTGTTTTTTGTCAATGCCTTCAGTGCAGCTTGGATTTGTTCCTTTGGTACCATTGGTTCTTGATCATATGCTACCTCCTGAAGTAGATGAATACTGACCAATTCTTTTTAGTACAGTAACTCTGTATTCTTTTCATCTTCTTTTGATACTTTCTGTGTCATTTAATATTTTCCTCATAGAATCTTTCAATATTGCATCTTGAGGCTTGAATTTTTTCTTCAGTTCTTTTAGCTTGAGGAATACCCTGCATATTCTTCCCTTTTGGTTATCTATTGCCAGGTCTTTGTGCATTTAATTATAATACTTCACTTTGTCTTCTCAAGCTGCCCTTTGAAATCTTCTGTTCAGCTCTTTTACTTCATCAAGCAACTTTAGTTATTTGACTATAAGAGCAAGTTTCAGAGTCTCTTCTGACATCCATTTTAGTCTTTTCTTTCTTTCCTGTATTCCTCTTGGATTCTTCATATATGATGTCCTTGATGTCATTCTACAACTCATCTGGTCTTCAGTCATTTGTGTTCAATGTGTCAAATCTTTTCTTGAGATGATCTCTAAATTCAGGTGGGATATACTCAAGGTCATACTTTGGCTCTTGTGCACTTGTTCTAATTTTCTTCAACTTCAGCTTAAATTTGCATATGAGTAATTGATGGTGTGTTCCACAGTCAGCCGTTGGCCTTCTTCTGATTGATGATATTGAGCCTTTCTATCATCTCTTTCCATAGATGTAGCCAATTTGATTCCTGTGTATTCCATCTGGCAAGGTCCATGTATATACTCATTGTTTATGTTGGTGAAAAAAAGTATTTGCGATAAAGAAGTTGTTGGTCTTGAAAAATTCTATCAGGTGATCTCCAGCGTCATTTCTATCACCAAGACCATACTTTCCAACTACCAGTCCTTCTTCTTTGTTTCCTACTTTTACATTCTAATCGCCAGTAATTACCAACGCATCTTGATTGCATGTTTGATCACTTTCAGACTGCAGAAAATATCTTCAATTGAGTCTTCTTTGGCCTTAGTAGTTGATGCATAAATTTGAATAATAGTCATATTAACTTGTCTTCCTTGTAGTCATATATGGATATTATCCTATCACTGACAGCTTGTACTTAAAGATAGACCTTAAAATGTTCTTTTTAACCATTAATGCGATGCCTTTCTTCTTCAATTTGTCATTCCTGGTACAGTAGACCATATAACTGTCTGATTCAAAATGGTCAATACCAGTCCATTTCAGCTCAGTAATGCCTAGAATATCTATGTTTATGTGTTCCATTTCATTTTTGACGACTTCCAATTTTCCTAGATTCGTACTTCGTACATTCCACATACCAATTATTAATGGATATTTGTAGCTATTTCTTCTCATTTTGAGTTATGCTACATCAGCAAATGAAGATCCCAAAAGCTTGACTCCATCCACATCATTAAGGTCAACTCTATTTTCAGGAGGCAGCTCTTCCCCAGTCATCTTTTGAGTGCCTTCCAACCTGAGGGGCTCATGTTCCAGCACTGTATCAGACAATGTTCCTCTGCTATTCATAAAGTTTTCACTGGCCAGATTTTTCAGAAGTAGACTGCTAGGTCCTTTTTCCTAGTCTGTCTTAGTCTGTAAGCTCTACTGAAGCCTATCCACCAAGGGTGACCCTGCTGGTATTTGAAATACTGGTGGCAAAGCTTCCAGTATCACATCAACATGCAAACCACCACAGTACAACAAACTGACAAACACATGGTAGTTGGTTTTATTAGGAGAAGGGAATCCCGACCCTGGAGGAAACCACAGCCAAACTCAAACCAAGTTCATCTATTGTGAGTTGTCCCTTCCTGCAGTACATAACATCTGCCTGCCTTGACTCTCCTGTCCATCCTCCGTCATCTTGGCCTGGATTCTACCTGAACCTGCAAAGCATGACAAGTGTTCCAGGGAAGATGACACTGTCCCCACTGTCACAGTGGAGTTGGTCGAACAGTGAGTCATGTGTCTTACTCTGTTACTGTTAGCTGCCATTGAGTCAGCCTGACTCATGGTGACCCAATGGCCAAGGGAAATTAATGCTGCCCAGTCCTGCGCATCTCCACAACAAGTTGTGGATTGGACTTTTGTGGTCCATAGGGTTTTTCACTGGCTTACTTTTTGGAAGTAGATCAGCAGGCCTTTCTTCTTAGTCTGGAAGCTCTGCTGAAACCTGTTCAGCATCATCACAACACACAAGCCTCCACTGACAGGTAGTAGCTGTTCATGAGGTGCACTGGTCAGGAGTCAAACCCAGGTCTCCCATGTGGAAAGCAAGAATTCTACCACTGAACAGCCAATGTCTCTTATGTGTTTTACTGTACCTGAGGCCATCAAGTCAATTCCAACTTATGGCGACCCCATATGTTATAGAGTAGAACTTCTCCATAGGGTTTTCTTGGCTGTAATTTTTAAGGAATCACATTGCCAGGCCTTGCTTTCACAGTGCTGATGGGTGGGTTCTAACCTCCAACCTTTAGGATGGCAGTCAAATGCAAACCATTTGCGCTACCCAGGGTCCCACGTCTTACTCTAGGAGCTGCTATTTCAGAGAAGCACAGATGAGGCAAGTACACAGGGCGAATCTCTCCTGAAAAGCTCTAGACAGATTCCTGCAGAGCACAATGGGAAGTGGTTCATGATTCTTTTCCACAACTGCTGAGTAAGATGAAACACTGCCCTGAATTTCCAGAAAAGTGCCCAAGGCTGAATGGGGTGTCTGTGAGCCATGAGCTGGCAGTACAGTCAAACTGAGGCTCAGGACCAGCCTTCAAATGACTAGTGATCATCAGTGAGTTCTCCTTTCCCTGTACCATTAAATGTGCTTCTTTTTGTAAAGGGCCCCTGGGTGTCGCAAATTGTTTGCACTTGACTACTAACCTATAGGGCGGCTGTTCAATCCCACCCAGTGATGCCACGGAAGGGAGGACTGGAAATCTGCTTGCATAAAGATGACAGCCAAGAAAACCCATGGAACACTTCTGCTTTGTGACACATGGGGTCGCCATGACTCAGAATCGACTTGATGACAAGGGGTTTAATTTGTTGTTGTTGTTGTTTCTTTTTGTAAACCATTGATTGTTTTGTATTGGACCCATGCCACATGACCACCAAGATATAGTGACTTGGTTTCTATTATCTTATTTTTACTTTTATTTTATTTTTAGTTATTTTAAAAGACCCAATTCTGCACTTTTCTAAAAACTGTCTTTGCTTGTGTCAGTAAACACAAACAGATCACATATTTCAAGATATGAAACTTTTTGCATTCTGAATAATATTCACTTATTTTTAAAAAGTGTCCTTGTCAGGGATAAGGTCTTATTCTCTGCACACTTACCTTAAGGATAGTGCCCTAACTCTTCCCTTGATTCTTAACTCGTGCTGAGGGATTCAATGCCAGTTCTGAATAGCTAACTCTCTAGGAAGAGAGGATATGGCAAGACTAAGGGCAGAGCAAAGGCAGTCAGCCTTAGGACCCAACCACTGCCCCTCAGAGCTCTTCCCGGAAAAATGATTAAACAAATAGCGACCACCGCTGCTCTAAGAAGCCACAGGTTGTTCCTGTGGAAGCAGACGGGGAGATATGGCTAAGGGATAAATCTAAAACCTGTGTGTTGACTTAGTTCTCTGAATCACCAATAGCACAGTGGGATAAATACAAATACTCTTGGTAGCTAGCTTCAGGTGAGTGACTGTTTGCAACCTCTTTGAAAGCCCACAGTGTTCAATTTGAAAAATGGTGCTCGGAGATCCACGCGGTAATGAATTCCTTTGGGGTGAATCACACGGCTCTAGTTTACCCAACTGGTTTTCAATGACATTTGTCCTCATACCAAGCAAGAACAGTCTATTTGAGACTCAACATAGGAGGGGAGCCACAGCTGAAGAGAGAAATGGAAACAGCAGTTCAAGACTGCGCCAGCTCCATCCTGCCAAATACCACAGCTATTTTAAAACAATTTGCCAAGGCTCTTGTGAAAATTTCCACACAGGAGTAAAGGAGGAGCCAATGAAGCTGTAAGGCCAAAGCCAATTTTTCTTCATTTGATAGCTCAGAGTCTTCATGTGGTCTTGGGAAGCTGGCAGCTAGCAGCTGGAAAAAGGCAGGATGGTTTGACTTCTCGATGTTTAAATCTACTCCCTGGCAGTCCAATAGTTCCCCAAAGCCATTCCTGGTATGTGTGTAAATTTCTTCCAAATGGGGGGAAATTTCTCAGTTAGGAAATTGTACCACTATATCTTCAGAGGTAACAAAGTAACAGGCAGTGGCAGCATCCTCTGAAAAAGTCATAGACTGGCTCCAGCCTCGCCTTTCAACAAGACAATGATTGAGTCGTGAGAAAAAGGACTTGGGCAACCATCTCTGTGGTGGAAAGGAGGTTACCTGGTGATAGCAAGGGCACTATGATAACATTCTAGCAAGAGCAGCTGCATTTACAGCCGATTCCAGTAGCGGACGCCAACCATCTTCTCTCTTTAAAGAACATACAAAAATTTTTCTCATATGCCACAACAACGCAGCAGAGGATAAACTCTTGCCTTTTATTTACACCTTTTGTCTCATATGAGAGCATGTTGATGTAAACTGGAGATGCCACAATTTTCCCCAAGAAAGGCAGCTTTGCTATCAGTCACCCACCCAGCAAATTCTTCACTGGAAAGTCCTCTTATCAAGATTGCATGCAATAGGCAGAGCTATTTGAAAGTCAATGCCTCGCTCTTTTCGAAAGCTGCACTTGCCATGTGTTTTTAGATGCAAGCTTCAAACTGTCAGAGTTTTGTTGCTGTTGATAAAGCTGGCCTGGATTGATGCCCAGCGGGTGGTCTGACTGGAAATTATGATACAAAACTTGAATTAAATTAATTATCTTGGTAGCTCAGGGAAAGAAGGCAGGGAAGACACATTTTCAGAGCTGCGTGAATGGATCATCCATAATTGTGATCGGTCAATGACCGTCTTGCTTTTTTTAAATTTAATGACATTTCTTTCCACACTTAATACTTGCTGAGATAATATTTCTGTCGACATTTGCATCCAGTGGCTTTCAATAGACTTTGCCAGCAGTTTACTTAATATCTCTCAAATGCTAGCTGGCCATTCCTACGACTATAGGTATCAGAAAGGAAAACAATTGGTTTATCATTAACAGTGTTAAATATTAACACTGTAAACCTCTGTTAATGAGCCCTGGTGGCACAGTAGTTAAAGTGCAAGACTGCTAAACAAAAGGTCGGCTGTTCAAAAACACCAGCAGCTCAGAGGAAGAAAGATGTGGCAGTCTGCTTCTGTAGAGATTTACAGCCTCATAGAGACCCCATAGGGTTTCCACGAGTCGGAATTGACTTGATGGCAGTGAGTAAACCTCTGTTAGCTTTTGATCCATTTTAAAAGGCATTCTACAAGTTTTTCTGTTCCAATTTAACTATTTTACATCTACACAAATTAACAAAATTTCTCATCCTCGACAAATATTATAGCCAAATAAATGATCCCGGACACTCTAAATAATCTGACTCAAAAATTAAATGGGTACAGGGTTTCATATTAGGACAACAAAAGTGTTCTGGAATTAGACAGTGGTGATGGTTGCACAGCCTTGCGAATATGCTAAAAACCACCAAATAGCACACAGTAGGAGAGTGAACTTTATGGCATGTGAATTATATTGCAATTTAAAAAAAAAAAGGAACCCTTGAGACCAACATGTTCAGCAGTTGCAGTAAGTATGATGGATCACTTTTGTGTGGCCTTTCTAGTCATAGTCCTGTAACTCCCAACCAAGTGATTGGACGGGACTGTGTGATAGGGTAATTGTGGCCCACCAAGGGGATTGGTGAGTTTTAACACCCCGCTGCACTGAAATGAACCACCCCAGAAGCTGAAAAGAGAGAATCTCAGCACTACCAAGGAAGAACAGCCAGGAGCGAGAGGGCATCCTTAGGGACCGGGATCCCTGCTCTGAGAAGCTCCTGGAACCAGGAAACAGAGAGAGAGAGAAGCAGTGGCAGAGAAACGAGGGCAGGAGACGGTGTGATGGGCTTCCTGGCCCATGGAGTGAGAAAGCTGACTGCCTTTGGGCAAAAGTCTTGCTAGCAAAGTAGAGTGTATCTGGGTAATCATCGGTAGAGCTAAAAGAGATTTGGAACAATAACACTTGCCGAGCCGGGCAGAGGCTGAGGGTCAGAGAGGCATGCCTGCAAGCATGGCTGGGAAGAGGCTGTCCTGATGAAAGAACTGTATCCTGAGTGTTCCTGAACCTGAATTGTAACATATTGCTTCCCTAATAAACTTCATAATTGTGAGTATTGTTAGTGAGTTCTGTGTGGCCATTGCAATGAATTATCAAACCTAGCAGAGAAGTACAGAGCACCTTGGAAGAGACGTTTGGTGTGAGAATTGGTGAAGATGGCTGAGAGAGGGGGCATTTCTGACTTCTGCCTCATAGGAATCAGCCTTGTGCTGCTGTTGATCTTGATTTTCCTTCCCCCTTGCAAAGTTAGAGGAGGTTGAACACCACTCCCACGCCATTATTACACCAATTAAATCTGTAAGAACACCTCAACATAAAGAGGATTTCATTTTACTTGGATCCACTATCAGTGCCCATGGAAGCAGAAGTCAAGAAATCAAATGACATATTGCAGTGAGCAAATCTACTATAAACAACCTCTTTAAAGTGTTAAAAAGCAAAGATGTCACTTTGAGCACTAAGGTGCACCTGACCCAAGCCATGGTGTTTTCAATCACCTCATATGCATGTGAAAGCTGGACAATAAATAAGGAAGACCGAAGAAAAAATGATGCCTTTGAGTTATGGTGTTGGCAAAGAATATTGAATATACCACAGACTACTAGAAGGATGAACAAATCTGTCTTGGAAAAGGTACAGTCAGACTGCTTCTTAGAAGCAAGGATGGTGAGACTTTGTCTCACGTAGTTTGGATGTGTTATCAGGAGGGACCAGTCCCTGGAGAAGAAAATCATGCTTGGTAAAGGAAAAAGAGGAAGACCCTCAATGAGATGGATTGACACAGTGGCTGCAACAATAGGTTCAAACAAATATTCTTTCTGTTGTGCATGGGGTCACTATGAGTCACAGCCGACTAGATGGCACCTAACAACAACAACTTTATATGGGACTCCCAAAAGGTTTTATTTCTCAAATGTTCCTCTGGTTTATCTTTAAATATTCTGTCCATTAGAGCCATGAGCCTGGGTTTTTCAATTTGCAGATCATCGCTGGTTGATAGCGCCGTGAAAGAAATTTCTCGGATGGGCAGATCTTCATTAGAATAGATCAGAATAGAAAATAGCGCGTGTGATAGGTGGTAAGGGTGGGCATTGCTTCATGAAGTTTATGTTTCAGTTCTATAGGTATGTATATGTATCCTGAGTCACAATGTAAAATGGATTGTTTACTCTGTTTCACAGTTAATAACTCTGAAAGTCACTTCAATAAGGCTCTCAGAGCTATTTGTATCCAGGTATCTTGAATTATTCTTGTTACTTCTCACCGTTTCAAGAGATAGAAGGGTCAGGCGATTAATCTGATAATGTCTTAAGTGCTTAGAGAGCACTACATGTAGGAGATTTAAAAAAAAATAAACCTTTCCATCTGTTGGCTAATCCAATGGTCAAGCTTATTTTTTTTCTGCTTCTAGAATGCTCTAAAGAGGGAGTGGATCAGAATCTCTTAGAAGTCTACCATTATCAAAAACATTTATTTGACTAGGGCCAGAAGATATGTGTCATTTATAAATGAATTGGAATTTCCTAAAAATACTGAAAATATAAACTTAAGAGTTGTTATTGTTGTTGTTAGGTACCATCGCTTTGGTTCCGACTCATAGTGACTCTGTGTACAACAGAACGAAACACTGCCAGTCCTGTGCCATCCTCACAATCATTGTTATGCTTGAGCCCATTGTTGCAGCCACTGTGTCAATCCGTCTAACTGAGGGTCTTCCTTTTTTTCAATGGCTGTCTACTTTAGCAAGCATGAAGTCCTTCTCCGGGGACTGATTCTTCCTAATAACATGTCCAAAATACGTGAGACGTAGTCTCATCATCATTGATTCTAAGGATCATTCTGCTTTCAACAAGCACCTGACACCATCTTTCAGGAGAATGTGGTGTAGTAAGGGTCAAGATCATCCTATTAGCCCCCATGCTTCTCAAAAACTCATCCAAAAGATTCCAAAGTGAAATCAAAGCCTTTAGGATCTTTTTTTAATATCAAGTTAGGAACACAAGGCTCTGAACCCAACCCCTATATTTTAATTTACTATTATGTGTCAGTACCAATATACTGGTAAGTCAATTGTCTTCTGTGAACAAAAGAATTTCCCACATATTTGAAATCATATTGGTACAGAGATTCCGTGCTGATAAGAAATAAGGAGTCTCCAGAATACATGCAAAGTTCATTTGTACCTAGCTGTAAGAAGTTAGAGCCCTGGAGGAAGACTCATAACAACCTGGGTTATGCTGATGACACAGACTTGCTTACTGAAAGAGAAGAGGATTTGAAGCACTTACTGGTGAAGATCAAAGACCACAGCCTTCAGTATGGACTACACCTCAACATAAGGAAAAAGAAAATCTTGACAACTGGACCAATAAGCAATATCATGATAAACAGAGAAAATATTGAAGTTGTAAAGGATTTCATTTTACTTGGATCCACAATCAATGCCCATGGAAACAGCAGTCAAGAAATCAAAAGATGCAGTGCATTGACCAAATCTACTGTAAAAAGACCTCTTTAAAGTGTTGAAAAGCAAAGATGTCATCTTGAAGACTAAGATGCACCTGACCCAAGCCATGGTGTTTTCAATCATATCATATGCATGTGAAAGCTGGAGAGTGAATAAGGACCAAAGAAGACTTGATGCCTTTGAATTATGGTGTTGGCGAAGAATATTGAATATATCATGGACTGCCAAAAGAATGAACAAATCTGTCTTGGAAGAAGTACAACCAGAATACTCTTTAGAAGCAAGGATGGCGAGACTACATCTCACATATTTTGGACATGTTATCAGTATAGACCATTCCATGGAGAAGGACATCATGCTTGGTAAAGTAGAGGATCAGTGAAAAAGAGGAAGCTCTCAATGAGATGGATTGACACAGTGGCTGCAACAACGGGCTTAAGCATAACTATGATTCTGAGGATGGTGCAGGACCAGACAGTGTTTCGTTCTGTTGTACATAGGGTCACTATGAATTGGAACTGACCCGATAGCACCTAACAACTACAAAAACTAAGAAGTTATTCTATTCAGCCATTGCAATCTCTTTCCCAATTCATTCACCTCTATTTCTGGCTGCCCAAGAAATTCACCTTCATCTCTTCTTTCTACCACTTCTCTCTTCCCCTGCCTCTACCCTGAGGTAAGACCATTCACAACCCCTAACCACTGAGAATGCAGTTTCATCTGAGCACTTAGATCCTACCCTCGGTTCACAGTAAAGTATGTCCTGTCCCTGTTGGACACATGGGGAATGTGGTCTACCTGAGCCCAGATGCTCCACCCACTCTGGTATCCCACCTGCTGCAAGCCTCGCCTCCTTTTATTATCATTGGTCATCCTCTTTCCTGCTCTCGATCCCTTTTCTGCTTGTCATGCCGCTTCTATGATATAAAGCATTGTGTGTGCCTAGGCTGCACCCCAGGGTGGAGGTGAGATACCCTAGCTATATGGCCACAGCCATGGCACACCAGAATTCTCGTTTCATGTGGACTGGTGGAGTCACTTGGAAGAAAAGACTCCTGAGGTGAGGCAAGGTTTAGGAGAGCACAGCCTTCCACCACATGTTGTGTGCCTTGGAGACTGAGCCCTGACCTTCCTAGCCCTGCCCCTGTGGACTTCTCTGTAGCCATATGAGGGAAAGAGCCACAGACAAATGGAAGCTCAGGGCACTGTCTTCAGGAGGGAGCAGGAAGCTGCAGCCTGTCTTGGCACCTGCCCTGGGGATGACATCTGACATGGAAAAGGAGAATTCTTAATCCTGCCTTTGTAGAAACCACAAGGTGACTTGTACGCATTAAGAGGGTGGACTCAGCACAGAGGTTACTGGTGTCAATGTGGGCATTGCAGTGGTGGTGGCAGGGAGGGGTCTGAAACTGGGTTCAAGGCAGTGATATCAGCGAGGAGCTGTAGGGGAAGAGAGTGGAAGGAGACATTGGGGGAAGGGTAAGAATCCACCAAGAGACCCAGAAGTGGGGTTGAGGTTCCAGCATTCCCAGATGAGGGCAAGAACATTGTCGCTGTTAGTAGCTGTCAAGTTGACTGCCACTCATGGCGACTTTTGAATAGCAGAAGGAAAAGTCCAGTCCTGTGCCATCTGCATGACCACTGGTATGCTTGAGTCTGTTGTTTTGGATATTGTGTCAGTCTATCTCATGGAGGGTTTCCCTTGTTTTTGCTGACCCTCTAGTTTACCAAGCATGATGTCCTTTTCTAGTGATTGGTCTTTCCTGATGATGTGTCCAAAGTAAGCCAAGTCTCACCATCCTCACTTCTAAAGAACATTCTGCTTGTACTTCTTCTAAGACTGAAGTGTTCCTTCTTCTGTTCATCCACGTTACTAAGAAGCACTGAACTGTGCTTAGTTAGAGGAACAGTGACCCCATGTGCAGCCTAGGCTGGGGAATCCTGGGGAAACAGGGTTTTCACATATGTGTGTTTCCGGGCTTAAGACACACCCAGAAAGACATGTTTCTACTTTCATTTCTGCAGATCACCTGCTGAGCACCAGCACTGTGGTAGTCACCAGAGACTTATCTCAAAGGGGAGATCTGGAAAACCAGAACAGCTGGAGTCTGACTGCCACCAGGCAGGGACAGAGACACATGTTTACCCACAAAGAGACAATGTGAAAAAGAGGGCAAAGTGAAGTCCCAAATCTAAAAGCACATAGGAACTCCCTCAGGTTTGGTTGACTGCACAGGTCAGACATCCTGGGCTTCACTAAACAATCAGAAGGTGTCCTGTGGTGTAATTCTAGATGAGTCAGAATTCCTACACATTGGGAAAAATTTACAGGACAGAATTACAAAGGAACAGAAGTTAGAAAAACCAATGGCATTGTTTCATTCAATCAACCATAAGGGAAAGGAAAAAAAAGAAAAAAAGCGACACTACAGGACAGAGTAGAACTGCCCCATAGGGTTTCCAAGGATTGGCTGGTGGATTCCAACTGCCTGCCTTTCGGTTAGTAAGCCGTAGCTCTCAACCACTGCACCACCAGGGCTCCCACATAGGGGGAATAGGGGCAAACATATCTAGCTGGGTTTTTATTTGTTTTTTAAATATCTCAGATTTATTTTTCAAAAAAATAGTCTTTTTGTAAAGTTTTTCTATATATACATATATATATATTTATAAAAAGTCTTGTCTGATGGGAAAAGTGCCTCTTCCTAGTTTTTCTTTTTCAGAATTGTCTTAAACTTCTCTAGGCCATTTTTATTACATATACATCTTAGAATTAGCTGGTCAAATTCCATGAAACATCTAAATATGGTGAGAAATAGTTATAAACTCGCATTGCATTTATAGAGTTAATTTGAAAGGATTGTCATTTTTATAAATTGGAGGTTTGACATCCATAAGTGTGATTTAACTTTTCGTTAATTCAAGTGTATCTTTATGTCCACCAATAACATTTTGCAATTTTCTCAGTTAAGCGGTTTTTTGTTTTTGCTTTTTTTATGTTAGACATTTTTGGGGAAATAATGAAAAGGATCTTATTTCTTACATTTCACATCATGAACACCTTCTGCTGCAACTAAATGTTCTCAGAAAATATCCTCTTAATAGCAACGTGATAGTCATGTGACTGTCCTATAATTTCATATATATTGCTGGTAATATGAATTTTTCCAATTTTCCTTATCACACATCCTTTTTGAAAACTGCCTTTTTAATAAGGCTTTTTTTCTAATACTTCTCGTCTCAAGTGATGTCTAAGAAACTCTTGAATCATCTCTTTTTCAAGTATTAAGTGAAATTGTTGGAACTTTGCTTTATAAATGCAAAGGACGTTATGATGCTTACAGTAGGTAAATTTCTATAATTGATAACAAATATAACCTCTCAGTATTTCAAACTAAGCTGATCATGTTTGACTGATTTTCAGCCACTTTAAAGAACAAACTACATTGTTTCAGTGCGAGTAAAAGAAAGTTTCATAACCATTAAGGACAGCTGGATTCTAGAATTAGCTTACAGCTTAGGTGTGGCACTTGCCCCACTGGGTCTCAGCCTCCCATTTGGTTGGGATGGGCCACCATTTCCCAGAGTGCATCCAGGGAGCATCAAACTGGGAAATGTCCTGGAGAAAGGGTTCCCTGGAACTGCTACCCCAGAGCATGTTAGGGGCTATGGAAAGCCCTGACGAACATACCTCTTTGCCCTTGTTTAATTCACCCATCTGACCATGCATTGCTTATGAAACCCCTGAGCTGGAGAATCTCGTAGGCCTGTTCTGGTTCTTAGCCAAAACTAGTTGCCATCAAGTCCACTCTGACTCACGGAGCCACTATGAGTATCAAGAGAAGAACTGTGTTCCACAGGGTTTTCAATGGTTGATTTTTCAGTAGATAACCAGGACTTTCTTCTGAGGCATCTCTGAACAGACTCAAATCTCCAGGCTTTAAGTTAGCAGCAAACGTGTTAACAATTTAAAACACACAAGGACCCCTCTGGTTCTTAATTTCTGTGATAATTTATTATCTCTCACAGGTCACAGGCTTGCATGTTTTCTGAAGCAACAAGTAAATGACCCAAACCAAACCAAACCTGTTGCCATCAAGTCAATTTCAACTCATAGCAACCCTATAGGATGGAGTAGAACTGTCCCATAGGGCTTCCAAGGAGCAGCTGGTGGATTCAAACTGATGAGCTTTTAGTTAGCAGCCAAGCTCTTAACCACTGCACCACCAGGGCTCCAAGTAAATGTCATTTCTTTAAAATACAAAAATACAGGGTTATTGTCCTTACGTAGTGTGCCCCCCCATGCATCTGTCAGTTTGCTGTACTGTGGGAGCTTGCATGTTGCTGTGATGCTGGAAGCTATGCCACTTATATTCAAATACAATCAGGGTCACCTATGATGGAAAGGTTTCAGCTGAGTTTCCAGACTACCACAGTCTAGGAAGAAGGACCCGGAGGTCTCCTTCTGAAAAGAATTATCCAGTGAAAACTTTATGAATAGCCGGGGAACATTGTCTGATATAGTGCTGGAAGATGAGCCCCTCAGGTTGGAAGGTGCTCAGAAGACGACTGGGAAAGAGCCGCCTCTTCAAAATAGAGTCAACCTTAAACACGTGGATGGAGTCAAGCTTTTGAGACCTTCATCTGATGTTGTGGCAGGACTCAAAATGAGAAGAAACAGCTGCAAACATCCATTAATAATCAGAACCTGGAACGTACGAATTATGAATCTAGGAAAATTGGAAATAGTCAAGAATGAAATGGACATGTCATCAGGAGGGATCAGACCCTGGAAAAGGAAAAATGTCTTAGGCTGGGTTCTCTAGAGATGCAAAACCAGTAAAGTGTATAAATATATATATAGAGAGAGATTTATATCAAGGAAACAGCTCACGTGATTGTAGAGGCTAGAATGTCCCAAGTCTGTGGATCAGGGTAGAGACCTCTCCTAAGTCACGCAGCCACAGAAGCTGGCAAGCCCAAGAACTGCAGATTGGAGAGCAGGGCTCCCGCTCACAGGCTGTGCAGATTGACGAACCCCAAGTTCGGCAGATAAGCTGACAACTCAAGTCCGAAGAACTGGAGATGAGGTGACGGGGGCAGCCGCAGGATCCAGAGAGAGCAAAAAGCCAGAACGTCTGCTTATATTCAGATGCGGGCCACACCCCCAAGAGACTCCCTTTCATCTGATTGGCTACTCACAGTGTATTCAATCATAGGAGTGATTATATTAAAACATTGAGAATCATGGCCCAGCCAAGCTGACACACAGTCTTAACCATCACAGTCCACCCCTTGTCAACTTGGCACATGTACACATCTCCTTAAACCATATATAATCTCTAAATAAAGACATTTAGAAAGTCATACTTGCGCCTAGCACGCATACAATTGAAAACACACTAGCCCTGTTTACAACTTATATTTTATAACTGAAGGAAACAAAAATATTTGATGCACACATACAAAGCAGAAATACTTGTAACAATTACAGTCCCCATTTCTGCAACTGGTCACGTGGCCATAACTGGTATTTAGAACTACCTTCTTCCACCACCCATTCTGTATTCCCTTTGCCCTCAGCAAGCACCTCAGCTGATCGTGGTTCTTTGCCTGGTGGGGTGACCCAAACCTTCATTCCTGAAGGGTCTGGTCATTAGTAGTCATGTCGGAATTAGGTTGCTGTAGTTTTCCATTGACTTGAATCACAGGGCATGGTAGTACTAAGAGACGCCCTAAGGAATCTCCTGCATTCCAGACATACTCTTCTTTACCTCCATTATGTAATATCAGTCTGATTTCCTCTTGGTAATCAGGATCAATCACACCAGCTGATATGGTAACTTCCTTCTTTGCCTGTTGATCCAGAGGCATAAGGAACCCAAAGTGGCCAGGTGGCATTCTTAACTTCCAGTTCAATGGAATCAGTGATGTGTCTCCAGGTGGGAGCATTCCTCCCTTTGGAACTAAGACATCTAGGCCTGCAGAGGATAAGGTCAAGGGGACAGGAAGCAAAAATCTTGCGAGTGGGTCACTAGGGGTAATAGTGAGTGGTGCCACTCCCATTTCCGCTCCTTGATTCCTGGACCCGTGAATCCTGGCTATGCGAGAGGACATCATGCTTGGTAAAATAGAGGGCCAGTGAAAAAAGGAAGACCCTCAACAAAATGGATTGACACAGTGGCTGTAACAATGGGCTCAAACATAACAACAATTGTGCATATGGTATGGGACCAGGCAGTGTTTCATTCTATCGTACGTAGGGTCGCTATGAGTCGGAACCAACTTGACAGCACCTAACAACAATAAGAAGTAGTGTGCCGGCAATTAACTTTATCGTGCCATGAAATATCTTTCTGGGGTAGAGTTTTCATAAAAGGAAAAAAAAATACAGAAATCTATTTCTAGTATAGGAGACACGAACATTATGAACGAAAAGAGGCCTCAATTCTGCTAATTTTCCTCTCTTTGCTAGATGTTAAATTTAGGGTGATAAGAACAGAACTTGTGGCAAGATTGGCCCCAGTTTTGTATTTCAGTTGGTCTTTCAATTCCACTCTGATTTTATTTGCACTTTGTTCATCATCGTAACCTGGGAACAAAACAAGAGTTTGAGATATCATTAGCCTTAAAGAGGTCTATTTTGTAGGGAAATACTTCTCAAGGACAAGTAGAAATCTTTTAGTAGTGTTAGAAAGTTAGCAAAATGTAGAGTCACTAAGCAATCATCAACAAGATGAAATTATCAGGTTGTAAACACCTGTGATTCTGTGGAACATAAAATGGTTACCTGAAGTACAGCAGGAAGCATTAATTCCATTATTTTTACAAAAATAACGTGTACCTCCTATTTTTGTTTGCCAATTACACCCTCCCTCTGCAAGGTACTTTCGTAAACACCGCTATGCCAATTTTATTGTACATGTTGTGTTGCTGTTAAAAAAAAAATTAGCATAGAGCATTTAGGAAAATACTTTGTGGGGTGAGGGCACAGTTGGCCAAGAAACGCAGGAGGCATGCATTATTTGCATAAAAATAATGGTAACAGAGTGTCAAAGGTCAGAATCCATAGCTTTTCAAGGATTATTGCATTTAAATTTTGTTTTTATGCTATACCCCTGAATGTTCTGGTCTCTCAATATTGCAAATTAATTGATTAATTATCTAATAATTTTGAAAAAATGAAATGCTAAATCTTGATAATACTGTTTGATATCATTATAGTGGACATTTTGCAGCCATTCAGTGTACTTTGTATTGAAATCCCCATCCTTAAACCCTCCTGTAATTCTATTCCATCTATGACTTCTTCTGTGGCCATAAAGTCTCAAAGTCATCTCCCCAACTTTTCAGGTTTATAGCACCTAGTATCTGTGATATAATTATTAACACATGATTCAGAATCCCTGGGTGGTGCAAACAGTTAAGCTCTTGACTACTAGCCAAAGGCTGGGTTGTTCAAACCCACCCAGAGGCACCTTGGAAGACAGGCCTAATGATCTGCTTCTGAAAGGTCACAGCCTTGAAAACCCTGTGGAGCAGTTCTACTCTACACACCTGAGGTCATTATGAATTGGAATCTACTGGAAGACAGCTGGCAACAAACAATAATAACATATAATTATTAATTGTTCCCACCACCTGTCTGTCAGTTTGTCATACTATGGTGGCTTACATGTTGCTATGATGCTGGAAGCTGTGCCACCTATATTTCAAATACCAGCAAGGTTGCCTATCATGGATAAGTTTCAGCTGACGAAGACAGACTAGGAATAAAGAAAACCCCATCGATTAGAACAGAACACTGTCTAACTCACTTGCTTTGGACATGTCATCAGGAGGGATTAATCACTGAAGAAAGATATTATGTTGGGCCAGCAAGAGCAAGGGAGACCCTTAGGGAGATGGATTGACACAGTAACTGCAATGATAGACTCGAACATGCTGGAGATTTTGAAGATAACACAGGACAGGACAACATTTCATTCTGTTGTACATAAGGTCACCATTAGTCAGAGTCAACTGGATGGCATCTTTCTTTCTCTATCATCTATCATCTATCTATCTGTCTACCTATCTATCCATCTGTGAACTATTCATTAATGAACATATTTCTTAGACTCTAAAGCATCACCCTGATTTCCAAGTTGCAGAATGTGAAAGAAAATGGATAACTTAGAATCAATGAGCTGTGGACTGTGACAAACCTCCCAAGTCAACTTCTAGTGTCTTGAAAAATCATGCTTGCCTTAGTCTCCCAAACCACGTGTCTGCTCCTTCTTCTTCCTGAATCCTTCTTCTCTCCCAGCAGCACCAGTGAGTGTTCCTTCTTCCTTCCTCTTTCAACCCAAAGGCTACTTCTTTAGAAACACCTTTCCTGACCTTCCCATCGGCAAGCTGTTGAATCATCGAATACCCCATTCATTGCACTTGTCTCAGCTGCCGCTTTACATTTGTTTATTTGATGACAGCCTATTTCCACTTGGGGTAGTTTCCAGATCAGTGTTTTCTCATTCATTTTCCCCAGCCCAGGACAATGTGGAATCAATCCTGTATCCATCATTTACTGGGTGATCCATGGAGTGGTGGTAAGGCTATCTCTCCATATCTCATTCTGCTCAACTGTATAGTGGGAACATTGCTACCATCTATTTCATAGAGCTGTTAAATAAAACTCTTGGTGCAATCACAGACACATAACATGCTTGAACTTAATTTTCCACTATCATTACTTATTTTAGGAATATATATTTATAATCATTTAGCCATTTTTTTCCCAAAGTGATTTTCATTGAATTCATGGAATAAAAAATAAACAAGTGACACAAAGATCTAAAGATCAAAGATGAAAAGGAAATACGTGGTTATTTTTGGTTTTGAAAGAAAAGGTTGCAAAGCCAACACAATTTCAGATGAAGATTGAAAAAAAGAATTTGGAAAACAGTAAGTAGCACTGAACTGAGTGGTGCCCCCTGTCTTGTAACAGCTGCCTCGCTTCTGCTGTCCCACAGATGTTTGCAATCTTATCATCCAAGTCCCTTGAGAATATATTCTTCTAACCCCATAGAAGGCATAGTTTTTAAAATGGCTTAATGGATACAAAGAGCTATGGGTTGATTTGCGCTTCCCGCCACCAAAAAAAAAAGATATGTTCAAGTCCTAATCCCTTGTAGCAGTGAAAGTGACCTTATTTGGAATAGCACCTTTGAAGATGTAATTTGTTAACATGAGGTCGTGCTGGAGTAGGGTGAGCCCTATTCCAAAGAGTAGTGTCCTTATAAGAAGAGGAGAAGAGACACAGGGACAGAGACACATGGAGAGAAGATGGCCATGTGAAGGTGAAGGCAGAGACTGGAGTGATACAGCCACAAGCCAAGGATTGACAGCAACAGCCAGAAGCTGGAAGAGATGAGGAAGGATCCTCCCCTAGATACTTTATAAAGTGCATGGCCCTGTCAACACTCTGAATTCAGATTTAGAGCATCCAGAACTGTGAGAAAATACATTTCTGCTAGTTTAAGCCACCCAGCTTGTGGTAATTTGTTACAGCAGCCTTGTGTTGTTATTGTTAGGTGCCTTCAAGTCAGTTCCAACTCATAGTGAACCTACGTACAATAGAATGAAACACTGCCCCGTCCTGCACCATCCTCACAATCACTGTTATACTTGAGCCCACTGTTGCATCCACTGTGTCAATCCATCTTGTTGATGGTCTTCCTCTTTTTCACCAACCCTCTACTCTACCAAGCATGGTATCTTTCTCCAGGGACTTGTCTCTCCTGATAACATGTCCAAAGTATGTGAGATGAAGTCTTGCCATCCTTGCTTCTAAGGAGCATTTTGGCTATACTTCTTCCAAGACAGACTTATTTGTTCTTCTGGCAGTCCATTTGATATTCTTCGCCAACACCATAATTCAAAGACATCAACTCTTTTAGGTCTTCCCTATTCATTGTCCAGCTTTCACATGCATATGAGGAGATTGAAAACACCATGGCTTGGGTCAGGCGCATCTTAGTCCTTAAAGTGACGTCTTTGCTTTTTAATACTTTAAAGAGATCTTTCGCAATAGATTTGCCCAATGCAATGTGTCATTAGATTTTTTGACTGCCACTTCTATGGTCATTGATTGTCAATCTAAGGAAAATTAAATCCTTTACAACTTCAATATTTTCTCCATTTATCATGATGTTGCTTATTGGTCCAGTTGTGAGGATTTTTGTTTTCTTTATGTTGAGGTGCAATCTATACTGAAGGCTGTGGTCTTTGATCTTCACCACTAAGTGCATCACGTCCTCTTCACTTTCAGCAAGCAAGGTTGGGTCATCTGCATAATGCAGGTTATTAATGAGGCTTCCTCTAATCCAGATGCTGTGTTCTTCTTCATATAGTACAGCTTCTAGAATTATTTGCTCCTCATACAGATTGAATAAGTATGGTGAAAGGAAACAACACTTAGGCACACCTTTCCTGACTTTAAACCATGCAGCCTTAGGAAACTAATACACACACAGACATTACTCACTGTTTTAAAATAAATGAAAAAGAGTTGTCATTACTGAACATTTTGAGCAAAGATTCTATAGAATAATCCTGATCATAAGGATAAAAATGCAGAACAGAATTTCAAATTCTCATGGAATCCAGAATTTCTGGGGCCATGGAGACTGGATGAACCCACAAAACTATTGCCCTGAGATAATCTTTAAATTTTAAACCAAAAATATTCCCTGAAGTCTTCTTAAAACCACAAAATAATTTAGCTTAGTTAGTAAAGCTTGTCTGCCTTGAGTATTATGCTCTTTTAAGATCTTTCTATGTGGGATCAAATTGACAACAGCAACTCGAAAGATTAGATAGGATACTTAGGGGGCAATGAGTTTATGTTAATGGAGGAGGAACAACTTGGAAAAAGAGGGTGAGAATCGTACAATTCAAAAAATGTAATCAATGTCACTGAATTGTACATGTAGAAACTGTTGCATTGGTGTATGTTCTGCTGTGTATATTCTCACCAACAATTTAAAAAAAAAAAATCATGTTTGGAAGGCCACAGTTTTGAGTCTTCACAAAATTGTGACCAGCTTCAATATGAACACACATATTCCATCTTTACAATGTCACTACCTGTTAGGATCCTATTGTGATAACAGCAGGACTCCTCTACGTACAAGTGGGTTATTGTTTGCACTGGGATTTTCAGAGTTCATTTCTAAGAGAAACTATTTGTGAAGGGCAATCTTTAAAGCATGTTGTCTCTCAGTTCTTCACACAGAAATGGTTTTTTTTTTGTTTACTCAAAGACAGTCACATTTTGCCTCTACAAATAGTGACTAGAGATGGTAGTTTGTTTAACCTTGGCCACCGTAGACCCTCAGCGACTACTAGTGGTTACTTGACTTTGATGTAATAAATATTTACCATAGTGATGGAGGAACATTTGACAAACACCTGATAACTGAGTTATATGCAGCAGAGGTAACCCAGTCCTTAAGTGGAGAGGTAGGCTGTAAATGGAGACCTGACTTGTGCAAGTTTTCCTGGCTAGCATCCCAGCAGGTCTCCCCAAGTGTCCATGTCCCCATTTGTGCTGACTGGACTGCAGTTTTCACTTTCCTCTTTGCAGTACTTGTGCTTGGGGTTTGATAACTGGTCTTCAATAGGTCATATTTGAAAGTATTATGGATTGATTTGTATCGCTCTAAAAGATATGTTGAAGTCTGAACCCTTTTAACTGTGAATGTGATCATGTTTAGACGTAGGGGTTTTCTTCTGTTATGTTAATGAGGTCATACTGTAGTAAGGTGGGTCCTAAACCTAATCTCTTATAAGTAGTGTGTTATAAAAAGAGGAGAATAGACACAGACACACACGCAAGGCAAGGCAGACGCCATGTGAGGAAAGAGGCAGGTGTTTCTATAAGCAACAAAGGAATGTCAAGGAATTCCAGCGCTACTGACAAGGAAGGGACCTCCCCTAGAGTCTATGCCCTGATTTGGGCTTCTAGTCTCCAAAACTGTGAGACAACGCATTTTTGTTCCTTAAAGCCACCCACGTGTAGTATTTTCATTATGGCAGCACTACAAAACTAACATAGGAGAGAACATTAATTGCCTGGCTACAGGAACGGTTCTTGTAGAATTTTTGAGAATTGTCTGAGCACTATTAAGAGTTATTTCTCAGAAGCTGTAACAGGTTATCTTGTGTATTGTGGTATCAGAGTCTTAGATCTTTCTTTACTTTCCATTGGTCTCAAAAATGCCCATTTGAGGCAGCCCATGATGGTGCAGTGGTTAAGAGCTCAGCTGCCACACAAAAGGTCGGCAGTTCAAATCCACCAGCTGCTCCTTGGAAACTCTATAGGGAAGTTCAACTCTATCCTACAGGGTCACTAACAGTCAGAATCGAGTCTACGGCAATGGGTCATGGGCCATCTGTTTTTGTTGTTGCTGTTGTTGTTTTTAGGTGCCCTCAAGTCAGTTCTGAGTCATAGAGACCCCATGCACAACAGAAGGAAACACTGCCTGGTCCTGCACCAACCCCACAGTCACTGCTATACTTGAGCCCACTGTTGCAGCCACTGTGCCGTTTCATCCCATTGAGGGTCTTCCTTTTTTTCACTGACTCTCTACTTTACCAAGCATAATATCCTTCTCCAGGGACTGATCCCTCCTAATAACATGTCCAAAGTATGTGAGATGAAGTCTCTCCATCCTTGCTTCCAAGGAGCATTCTGGTTGTACTTCTTCCATGACAGATTTTATCCTTCTTTTGGTAGTCTACGGTATATTCAAAATTCTTTGCCAACGCCGCAATTCAAAAGTGTCAATTTTTCTTAGGTCTTCCTTATTCCTCATCCAGCTTTCACATGCATAATATGCAACTGAAAATACCATGGCTCAGGTCAGGCACACCTTGGTCTTCAAGGTGACATCTTTGCTTTTTAACACTTTAAAGACGTCTTTTGCAGCAGATTTTCTCAATGCACGGTCTTTTTATTTCTTGACTGCTGCTTGCATAGGTGTTGATTGTGGATCCAAGTAAAATGAAATCCTTGACAACTTCAATCTTTTCTCCATTTATCATGATGTTGCTTATTGGTCCAGTTGTGAGGATTTTTATTTTCTTTATGTTGAGGTGTAATCCATACTGAAGGCTGTGGTCTTTGATCTTCACCAGTAAGTGCTTCAAGTGCTCTTCACTTTCAGCAAGCAAGGTTGTGTCATCTGCATAAGGCAGGTTGTTAATGCATCTTCCTCCAATCTTGATACCTAGTTCTTCATAGGTTACAGTTTCTTGGATTATTTGCTCAGTATACAGGTAGAATAGGTATGGTGAAAGAGTACAACCCTGACACACACCTTTCCTGACTTTAAACCACGCAATACCCTTGTTCTGTTCAAACAACTGCCTCTTGATCCGTGTACAGATTCTTCATGAGCACAATTAAGTGTTCTGGAATTCCCATTCTTCTCAATGTTATCCATAATTTGTCGAATGCCTTTGCATAGTCAATAAAACACAGGTAAACATCTTTCTGGTATTGTCTGCTTTCAACCAAGATCTATTTGATATCAACAATGATATCCCTGGTTCCATGTCGTCTTCTGAATCCAGCTTGAATTTCTGGCAGTTCCCTGTTGATATATTGCTGCAGCCGCTTTTGAATGATCTTCAGCAAATTTTACTTGCATGTGATATTAATGATATTGTTGGATAATTTCCGCATTCAGTTGGATCATGTTTCTTGGGAATAGGCATAAATATGAATCTCTTCCAGTTGGTTGACCAGGTAGCTGTCTTCCAAATTTCTTGGCATAGATGAGTGAGCACTTCCAGTACTGCATCCATTTGTTGAAACATCTCAATTGATATTCATCAATTCCTGGAGCCTTGTTTTTCACCAATGCCTTCAGTGCAGCCTAGACCTCTTCCTTCAGTATCATCGGTTCCTGATCATATGCTACCTCCTGAAATAACTGAACGTCGACCAATTCTTGTTGGTATAATGACTCTGTGTATTCCTTCCATCTTCTATTGATGCCTCCTGCGTCATTTAATATTTTCCCCATAGAATCATTCACTATTTCAGCTTGAGACTTGAATTTTTTATTTAGTTCTTTCAGTTTGAGGAATACAAAAAGTGTTCTTCCCTTTTGGTTTTCTATCTCCAGCTCTTTGCACGTGTCATTGTACTACTTTACTTTGCCTTCTCAAGTCACCCTCGGAAAATTTCTGTTCAGTTCTTTTACTTCATCATTTCTTTTGTTTTATTTACTCTCTCAAGAGCAAGTTTCAGAGTCTCTTCTGACATCCAGTTTGGTCTTTTCTTTCCTGTCTTTTTAATTACCTGTTGCTTTCTTCATGTATGATATCCTTGATGGACAAGAAAATGGGAGCAACAGGAGATAAGAAAAACCATCTGCCTAAGATAGCCAGAGTGGAGGCGGGACACAGCACTTCTGTCTCTTAGTCCTCTGGGTGTCTCTTAGTCCTTCTCTGTTCTAGTGATTTCAACCTCTCTGTACAGAAAGTTTTCTTCTGTTCTTACATCACATTTCCCTGAAAGACAGGAAGATGCTCCTTCTTTCTCATCTGTTATTGGCATTTATCTGCTATACTTTTCACCACATGAATTGTCAATATTTTGAACACTGTGACTGAATAGAGCATTTCAACATTTCTATGTTTATCATCATGGAAAAATATTTTCTTTGCAATTAAATGTATATTTGTCTGTCTCTCTCAGGGACATTTGTGGTGATTATCATATTCTTAGAATTAACATTTCTGTTTATTTTAAGAGAAGGTATGTATGTGCTGCTTGAAAATTGGAGTCCTTGCGTTTACCCCTTTCTCTACATGCAAGGATGCAGGACCTAGGCTTGCTTATTGATGGCACCAGGATGGCAGCTTATTTGTTTTGAAGCTCATTTTATCTGTCATCATTATAAATTACAGAAATGGATTTATCCATCCATGTTTTTCTAGCACATTGTATTTTAGGGTACTGGTCTGTTCTTCCTGAAAAGAAAGGAATGCTTTCAACATGCTTGTCTGCTTCCATGTTACAGGGGAACATGCAGACACCCCGGAATGAGCATTGCTTTCTCTTCTCATAGGAAACAAGATACAAGTAAGGAAATTACATGCTCACTGACTATCCCTGCAACTGACCAGTTGTCAACTTCCAGGAGAGACACAGACAGTGACCAGGAAGCATGATGGCCTCTCACATGTGGCTCAGTGAAAACAGAAACCCTCATGGAAGTCTTTGACATCTAGTGGTTGCTCAAGATTCATCAGACTTTCCATTCTCACTTAACACAAGGCAAGAGGATAAACTAGAACTCACCAGCTTTCAGAGTGCCCAGGAACACTCAGCCCCATGGTTTGGAGAGACATAATTACATTATCTAAGATCATGGGCTCTGGAACAGACCCACCATCCATAATCATAGATCCATAGACTAAGAATCTCCCTCCCTCTTTGATTCCAGGCAGACTACTAACTCCCCTCCAGGTCAGTTTTCTCATCTGCACAATGAGGGGAAGAACTGCACACATACCCCACCATAGTTCTAAGGATTCCACAGGGTACTCTAGGTAAAGAGCCTATAAAGAATGTGTGGCATGTGGTATGTAGTCATTAAGTGTTTACTTCTGATTTATGCAAGGTTGTGTTGAATGCTTAGCAAACCAGAAATAAAGGGAATAGAGACACAAATGAAACACATCCTATTGCTATATGATAAATCTCTACTATAACAATTTTCAAAAAGAAAAAAAAAGGACCAAAGCACTCTTAGCTAACATGCCACTTTATCTATATGATAATAAGTAACCAGTCTGTATTCCCCAACAACTGTGATACTCATTCCTTTCTTTCTAAGGATGTTGATGGGAAGAAGAGATATTTTGGAGAATGCTCACATGATGTTACCCTGACCTCATCATCCAATTCAAGTGAGCAATCACAGGGCCCTCATAAAAAAAATCAGAGATGCTGGGAAAACTTTACACAAAGACTCCACAAATACAAACAAAAAAGATGACTTAATGATTGAGAAATGATTATGAGCAATGTTAAATGTGTTCAATGGCTAGAATTTTATAATTAATCAAAACTATTTACTAGAAGACATTGAATGGAAAAACAATCTAACAAATCTTAGGCATTCCAAAGTATAGAAAGTGGTCAATTTTCCAATAAATGGACTGTGAACTTTAAAAAAAATGCAATCTTTGTAAATAAAATGACAATAAAGATGAAAGGAAACCAGTATTATCTGACACCAGAACATCCAGTTTAATATATTACTTTAAAGAGAGAAATCTAATTCTAACACAAGGACACGTGTCTGGGATTCCTTGCATGAAGTTCCATTTTTCACAAAGCTCAAAAGCGATTATTTTTTAAACTAAAATGAAAAATACATAGAAAAGGTGGTGAGTATAGCCTTGCAGAGAAGTGGGTACCACCTGGGCATGCTCACTGGCAGAGTTTTTTGGCAGGAAAGATGGACGGGGACCTTCAGCAAGGGCGCTTGGTGGAAATTCTGATCTCCATCCAAAAATTATCTTTCAAAGCAAACTTCAGTTTTTTGTGCAACCGTTTCCTTTCAAAGCACTCTTTGTTAACATGCCATTATATCTATATATATGCATTTTTTACCAACTTAAAATATTAAATGATATCTAAAGTTGAACCATAAATCGAAACAAATTTCTTTGAAGAATGAAGTATTTTAATAACAATCGTCTGCAGTCGTTTCTGTGTTTTCTAGATCAAATGAAATCAAAAGGCTTTTCTTTCTCTTTGAGTATTTAAAAGATTTTCATTCATGACACATGCCAGGCCTGAAAAATTCTATATGTGACCCCAGATATAACGTGTGTGTCTTAAGAGGACTGTGGTATCCGTTTCTTTTGGCAAAGCGTTCGGAATGGACCTCTTGACCTACATTCCACTAGAGTTATTAGTCAAAGTAATAGTTTATTTTTTTCACCAGAAAAATAAACTATGATGCACTCAACACAGCAGTTTGTGGAGTTATACTTGGGCTTTGTTTGACTTAGGAAGTGCTTTTTATTATGAAAAATTATTCAATAATGGATGAGGAGCCTGTGAAAACTTCCACCGCACAACATTAATTTACCCGAATTTTATGGCGCGGGGACCACCAAGGGTTATCTCGGGACTGACAAGGGCTAAAGGAGGAAACAACTCGGGAGAGCCAGAGTCCCACAGGCAGACCTGCGTCTGCCTTCTGCAGCCCAGAAACCATGGATGAATTAACAATGACCTGTGAGGAAATGGGGGCTGTCTCCTTCAAACAAACAAAATAGTTGGTTGATCGATTTCTTTAAGGTCATGCTTAAATAGCAGCAAAGGTAGGAAGTGAAAGAGTAGACTAAGGGATGTGTTATTAAAAATCAACCCTTAACTCTTTGAATTTAAAAATTTGGACCATGTTTGGTAAAGAATATAAAGCGCATCATGTTTAGTAAAGTAGAGTCACAGAGAAAATCAGGGAAACCCTCAATGAGATGGATTGACATAATAGCCACAACAACGGGCTCAACTATACCCATGATCATGAAGATGGCACAGGACCAAACAAATTTTCATTCTGTTATACACCAAAACCAGAAAAAAACCAAACCCTTTGTCATCAAATGGATTTCGACTCATAGCAAACCTATAGAACAGAGTAGAACTGCCTCATAGGGTTTCCAAGGAGTGGCTGGTGCATTCGAACTGCCTGACGACCCTTTGGTTAGCAGCCGAGCTCTTAACCACTTCGCTACAAAAGGTCACCATGAATTGGAGCCAACTTGACGGCAACTAACAACAAATTTACTCTTATACAATATGTTCACATATCTAGGTTCCACTCAGGACTGCCATAGCTGTTGTGTTGTTTTGTTATAAATGTAGGCAATATTGAAGGACAAGAAGGACTAAAGTTGTCTCTTGGTAATGTCACTTCTCTTTGACCACAATCTGGAAAGATCTGATACTGGCAATGTTTTCTTATGAGTATTGTCATAGCATTCCTCTCTCTCCCAATCTCTGCTTCCAAAGGCTCCACTGTTGCTGTCCGTTTGGTTTTCCCTGTGCCATTTCTTCCTTGAAACTGAGGTTGCAGGAAAGAGTAGACAATGGACATCTGTCCCTTACTCAGACAATTAATCTTCTTTTCCCTACTAGGATTCCCATATTCAACTACTCTCTGCAAATTTCAATTTCTCCCATGAGAAGGCTAAAAACATGTTAACAACTATATGACCTTATGAGTGCCACTTAACCTCTGGACTTTAATTTTCTCATCAGAAAAAAATAAAGCCATTGCTCTAAAACATCTCAGTTGTTTTCCTTCTTGAGTGTTGACCTTTGGGTCTTCCTTTACCCATTTCTCTGGTTGCCTGGGAACCAAGATGGTAGGACAGAGCCGTCCACACTTGGGGAGTGTGGGAGGGTGCTCAGAAACACAAATAAAACAGACTGGAGAAAGAGACTTGTTCTCTGTTTTTCTCTCTGACAGATCTAAACTATGAGAGAGACATTTGGGAGAGAAAAAATAGTCACACAAAACACAGGCTGAGAGTCCCAAGTCTTAATTAGAATTCCCCAACGATCAAGGGACAATTCCCTTTCATCGTCAGCTGGCATTGTCTCTGACTTTGGAACAGACACAAATCATAAGAACGGGGTCCAGAGTAGTGGACCCCATCCTGGCCACAACCCCTCAGCATGCCTGACACAAACAGAGCACCTGTAAGGATAAACATAAATTTCCTGCTAGCCATCCCAGCAGATCATTTCTACATAAGATTCAAAGAATCGGACAAAAGCAGGAAGTGCCAACATTATTTAAATTTTTTATTGAAATATCTAAATTACAGATACCATACTGTTTCAGGTAACTTGTCCCTTTATACCAAGAAATCTTCCTCAAGATTATGTATCTTCAAAATTAAAATATATATATAAATTTAAGAATGAATTACATTCATCATGAAACAAAATTGTAAATGTATGTGCATTGAGGGGGTGAGAAATATCAAGCCATTGGGTAATGTTAGAGCAAAGTTATAGGTTAATGACATAGAAACCAAAATGACATAAAAAGAAAAGCTCATGATCTCTCTTGGCCGTTGTTGTTGTTAATTGCTATCAAGTTGGTTCCAACTCATGGAGACCCCAATGTCAACAGAACAAAACATTGCCCGGTCCTGTGCCATCTTCATGATTTTTGGCATGCTTGAGTCCATCCTTAGAGTCACGGTGTATTTTGAGTGTCTTTCAGCCTAGGGGACTCATCTTCCAGTACTTTGTCGAACAGTATTCTGTTGTGATCCATAGGGTTTTTGCTGGCTAATTTTTGGAAGTAGATCACCAAGCCTTTCTTCCTAGCTTGTCTTAATCTGAAAGCTCTGCTACAACCTGTCCCCCATAGGTGACTCTGCTGATATTTGTAATACCATTTGCATAGCTTCCAGCATCATAGCAACATGCAAGCCACCACAGTACAACAAACTGACAGACGGTAGTGGGTCTTAGTTTTTAGAACTAATGATTTTTCCCTCATTAGGTTTTTTTCAAAGCCTCCTAGGAAATGCACACCACATTATTGATATATCCTGATCCACTCTAAACTAGAGAACCTGTAGATCACTGACCAAAGGTAGGTGTGATGATAACCATTGTCTCTGTTGGAACTGTTTGAACGTCTTGGAACAGAAAATGGATGTTGCTCTCCCAAGTTCTCCCTATGGGACGTACTGTGAAGGGGTACAGAGAGCCTGGGCTCCATCACTTAGTACTGGAAGGACCCAGAGAAGTCATATAACTTTTCTAAGTCTCGTTTTCCTCATCTGAAAACCGGGATAGAATTACCTCTACTTCCTAGAGTAGTTGTCAGGATTAAAGAGGCAACGTGGCGATTTTTAGCACAGGGGCAGGTACATCCGCAAAGTTATGCCGCGGTCCGCCATGATGCCTCTGCCAAATCTCCACAGGGAATTCCAATACAGAACTATGAAGAGATTCACTCTGTGATTTCCTGGGATTACGGGTAGGCATGGTGAGGCTCAGCGGCTCTTTCATTTTTCCCTTTCTGTCAGAGAAGCTGAAGGCTTAAGTGCCTTGGTGTTTAGTCATTTGTAAATAGTCCCTGCTATAACATTTCTAAACACAATGGAAAGTGTTTAGACTTTCCCAGAGTGACATGGAGCTGTGGGGTTGCCAGGTACACGGCTGCCAGCGTGGTGTGTCTGCTTTCCCATGCTAGGGCCACGGCGAGTAATTAGTCATTGTTGCCAATGTTTTGTTTTCTCTTGGAGCTCTTCTGCGCCGAGGCTCAGATTGCAGAGCTGGAGACCGCAGGCTCCAGGTCGCAAGCCCGGATCATTGTTCAAAGGGCGGTGGTGAAGTGGTTTGCTGCAGTCCCATTCACAAGCCACGGGATGCCCGCTCACCCTCACTTAGCATTCCGCACAGCCCGCCTCTCTCAAACCCTCTCCTCAATCCTTTGAGGACGCCAGGCGGGAGCTGTGACAAAGGAGCACTGACAAAATTTCAATAAAAAATGACAGAATCACAAGGAGGATAAAAGGATGAAGTTGCAGTTTGCGAAGCACTTTTGAATGTAAAAGAAACAAGCTCTCCTCTTGATTTACGAAAAATGATTTTAAAGATACTGAAAAAGTTGTATCTGGGTAAATAAAGGAGGGATTGCTGTATGCAGAAAACGATCTATGTAGGAAAACTTTGTTGAAAGCATGTTATGGATTGAATTGTGTCCCCAATCCCTATACCTGTGGATGTAATAAAAATGAAATAAAATAAAAACCCCCTGCCTTCAAGTAGATTCCAACTCACAGTGACCTTACAGGGCAGAGTAGAACTGCCCCATAGGTTTACCAAGGAGCCTTGGTGGATTTGAACTGCCAACCTTTTGGTTAGCAGCCATAGAGAGCTCTTAACCACTGCACCACCAGGGTTTCCTGAAGATGTAATAGCATTTGGGAATAGGGTTTTCTTTGTTATGTTAATGAGGCCATATTACTATACAGTGTGTCTTAAATCTAATGACTTTTGAGATCTAAAAGGAGCAGATGAGACACAGAGAGAAGCAAGAACAAATAGGGGAACGACAGATGCCTCAGGGAGATGGCCAAGGAACCCAGGAAGCCAAGGATATGGAAGCTGAGACAAGGAGCTTCCTGCAGAGCCAACAGAGACCGAGCTGTCCCCTAGAGCCAGTGCCCTGAGCTCGCACTTCTTTTAGCCTCCTGAACGGTGAGGAAATAAAATTCTGTTTGTTAAAACCACCCACTTGTGGTGTTTCTGTTGCAGCAGCACCGAGAGACTAAGACGAACCACATGGAACCACTTTTCCCTTAGATTAAAACGAAGCGTCTTTTTTATGTTGTGATAATTGCTGCATTTGCTTCATTTAAATAAAGAAAAATATCCAACTGTGCTGGAATTGAAACTATGAGGAGATGCCCCTCTTTGAACAATTATACAACACCCTAACATATTAAGATGCCATTAGGGGGGCTGGAATATGTCCAGAGCTTTGGCTTGTAGTATTTTCAGAATAATTTCTTTAAAATTTTTTTTCTCTTATTATACTTTCTTATTGCTTCTATAATTATTTTAATTATCATTTCCAGCACATGTTTTACAGCCAAGTCTAGGAATGGGATTTCACAAATGCAGGGTCTGGCGAAAGCAAACGTAACCACCTTAATATAGAAGTCACGGATATGCAAAGGGAATAGATGATTTCACCAAGTCCCAATTCAAAGCAGCACTTTGGAATTCTTTGTGTCTCAATGCTTTCAACTCCAAACTCCCATTTTTTATCATAAACAAACAGTGCCTGGTAATATACAAATTATAACCCATTAGAAAAAGGGTTTTAATTTCAAAACAAAAATTCACAATGCATTATTTATTTAATGAGGAGGGGAAAAAAACAAAACAAAACTGAGCACTAATGTTATGGGTCTATTAAGGAGAAATTTCAGTCTTTAAAATCTTCTGCCTGGAAGAAAATGCTAGTCTTCTTGCCAGCTTTCAGATGTCTATTATCAGAAGTGAGTTTCTGTGTATGAGACATCAGCTGATGAAATAAATGTCACACACATGACCTATGTCTTGAAGAAAAATAGAGGACTAATTGGATATTTTATTACTACTCACCCAGGATTTTAATAACTTGTTTATGTGAAATACTAAGTGAGGAAGATTATTTTTTCAACTCTATAAAAGAAAAAAAAAATTCCTCAAATGGCTGAATGGCTGGACTTGGTACATTCTCTTCCTCTCCTATTCCCCCCTTTCTTCTTTCCAATGAGAAAACTTACCTGCTCCAGGTAACATGAGACACAGTCTATAGGAAATCAGTCACTTGGCATGCTTTCCTGCCCTTTGCCTGGGAAGCGTTTCAAATATCTCTGCATCAAACCTCCTGGCCTCACCCTCTGGGAAGTCTGGCCCCTGGAGCAGCTCTGAGTATGGGTTCCTCAGGGACACTGACTTTGGAATGGAATTCCCATCACAGAGGCATCTTTCCCACCTGTGGTTTCATCTATGGGCTGCAGACAAGATATTAGATGCAGACAAGAGGCTGCTGGGGCCCCATCTCTAAGGGAAGGTGGTATTTCCAATCTTCTCTGACCCCAAGGTTATCTTCACGCTTATCTCCAACCTCCTACTCTTCCCCAGTCTTCTCTTTCCCCTCACCTCAGCCTCCCACTCCTTGTCTCAACCCCACCATCTTCCTTATCTCTTTCAGTGAATCTTCTTTACCCTTCCCTCTACTCCCCTCTTTCAAGCTTTGAGATCAGGCTACAACTGGAAAAGTTATAAGTATCTAAGTTAAAAACCAAATTAATGCTTCTTCTTGTTATTTGCCCTCAAGTCAAGTCCAACTCAGGGCAGCCTAATATATAACAGAATGAAATACTGCTTGGTCCTGGGCCATCTTCATAATTGTTGGTATGTTTGCATCTTTCAGCGCTATATTAGACCATGTTCTATTGCGATCCATTAGGTTTTCATTGGCTAATTTTAGATTGCCAGGATTTCTTTCTAGTCTGTCTTAGTCTGGAAGCTCTGCTGAAACCTGTCCACCATGGATGACCTTGCTGGTATTTGAAATACCAGTAGCATAGCTTTCAGTACCACAGCAACATGCAAGCCATCACAGTATGACAGACTGACAGTCAAATAGTATAAATCTATGCTAGGTACTTATTATATACTATTTTATGAATAATTTAATCAACAGTAGAATAATAATTATGACAACTTCCACGTGTTAAGCTCCTGGCTTGAGCGAGACATTTTGTGAGAAGTTCACCATAAATTAGTTCTAAGCCTCACACCTGTCTCACAGGCAGCAAGATAGAATCCAGGACTCAGAGAAGTCAATTAACCCCAACAAGGTCACACAGCTACTGAAGTACATAAACAGAAGGATGCAGATTTTGTCTGGCTTCAAGGCAAGCTTCTGCAGTTTTTACCACAATTCCCTAAATTGCAGTGGAATTTCTACAACATCTGAAATTCTTCAGAAACCAGGTTCTTTCTCACATTTTCTATTTATGTTCTTGTGCGTGCCCTTAAGAAAATCATGTGTTATTGAGAACTTTTCAAAGCTTGTACCTTTTCCAACAAAAAGAAATCTTTAATATTTTGTACAATTGATTTAGCCTTAGAACTGAAAAGTAAAAAAAAAAAAAAAAATTAAAAGGTAGACCTTTACGCTCAAGTATGCTTCCTCATCCCAAGCAAGGAACAGCTGTTTTTATTGTTACAAGGTGCCCTCGAGTCATTTCTGACTCATAGCGACCCACTGTACAACAGAATGAAACACTGTCTAGTCCTGCGCCATCCCAACAATCGTTGTTATGCTCCAGCTCATTGTTGCAGCCACCATGTCAATCAATCTCCTTGAGGGTCTGCCTTTTTTTTGCAGCTAGAGAAGACACAGTAAAGTACTATAATGGCATGTGTAAAGAACTGGAGACAGAAAACCAAAAGGGAAGAACAGGCTTGGCATTTCTCAAGCTGAAAGAACTGAAAAACAATTGAAGCTTCAAGCTGTAACACTGAAGGATTCTATGGGGAAAATATTAAATGACCCAGGAGACATCAAAAGAAGATGGAAGGAATACACAGAGTCAATATACCAAAAAGTCGCTATACCACTTCAGGAGGTAGAGTATCATCAGGAACCAATGGTACTGAAGGAAGATGTCCAAGCTGCACTGAAGGCATGGGTGAAAAGCAAGGCTCCAGGAATTGATGGAATATCAATTGAGATGTTTTGTCAAACAGATGCAGCCCTGGAAGTGCTCACACTTCTATGCCAAGGAATTTGGAAGACAGCTACCTGGCCAACCAACTGGAGGAGATTCATATTTATGCCTAATCCAAAAAAACGTGATCCAACAGAATGCTGAAATTATTGAACAGTATCATTAATATCAGAAGCAAGTAATTTTTTTTATTGTAGTTTAGATGAAGCTTACATTTCAAGTTAGTCTCCCATATGAAAATTTATGCATAAATTGTTATGTGGCCCTAATTTCTGTCCCCATACTGTGACAGCACACTCCTCCTTTCCTCCCCTGATTCCCCATTGCCATTCAGCCAGGTCCTAACCCTCTCTGCCTTCCCATCTCACCTCTGGACAGAAGCTGCCCATTTAGTCTCTTGTATCTACTTAAGCCAAGAGGCACACACCTCTTGAGTATCACTTTATGTCCCACAGACCAGTCCAATCCCTGTCTGAAGAGTTGCCCTCAGAAATTGTTTTAGTTCTGGGTTGATAGAGAATCCAGGGGCCATGTTTTCCAGGGTTCCTCCAGTCTCAGTCAGACCATTAAGTTTGGTCTTCTTACTAGAATTTGAGTTCTGCACCCCACCTTTCTCCTGCTCCATCCAGGACTCTCTGTTGTGTTTCCTGTCAGGGTGGTCATTGGTGGTAGCCAGGCACCATCTAGTTCTTCTGGTCTCAGACTGATGAAATCTCTGGTTTATGTGGCCCTTTCTGTCTCTTGGGCTAATACTTTCCTTGCGTCTCTGAAGTCCTTCATTCTCCGTTACTCCAGGTGGTTGGGACAAATTGATGCATCTTATATGGCCGCTTGCAAGCTTTAAAGACCCCAGACACCAGTCACCAAAGTAGGATGCAGAACATTTTCTTAATAAGCTTTGTTATGCAAATTGACCTAGATGTCCCCTGAAAGCATGGTCTCCAGACCCCCTACACCTGCTACTCTGTCCTTCAAAGTGTTTGATTGTATTCAGGAAACTTCTTAGCTTTGGTTTAGTCCAGTTGTGCCGACTTCCCCTGTAGTGTGTGCTATCCTTCCCTTCACCTAAAATAAAACTTGTCTACTACCTAGTTAGTGAATAACCATCCCCGTCCCGGAACCATCAAAGAATGTTTTCTTCTGTGTTTAAACCTTTTTTTGAGTTCCTATAATAGTGGTCTTATACAATATTTGTTCTTCTGTGACTGACCGAATTCACTCAGCATAATGACCTCTAGATTCCTCCATGTTATAAGATGTTTCACGGCTTCATCATTGTTCTTTATCGTTGTGTAGTTATTCCATTGTGTGGAAATACCATAATTTGTTTATCCATTCGTCCGTTGATGGGCACCTAGGTTGTTTCCATTTTTTTGCTATTGTGAACAGTGCTGCAATGAACATGGGTGTGTATACATCTATTCGTGTGACAGCTCTTATTTCTCTAGGATATATTTGAAGGAGCAGGATAGCTGGATCATATGGTACTTCTATTTCTAGCCTTTTAAGGAAGAGTCAAACTGATTTCCAAAGTGGTTGTACCATTTTACTTTCCCACCAACAGTGTATAAGTGTTCCAGTCTCTCCACAACCTCTCCAGCATTTTTATTATGTTGTATTTTATAGATTAATGCTACCCTTGTTGGGGTGAGATGATATCTCATTGTAGATTTGATCTGCATTTCTCTAATGGCAAATGATCGTGGGCATTTCTCCAAGTGTCTGTTAGCCATCTGAATATCTTCTTTGGTGAAATGCCTGTCATATCCTTTGCCGATTTTTTAATTGGGTTATTTGTCTTTTTGTTTTTGAGGTTTTGCAGTATCTTGTAGGTTTTAGAGATTAGACACTGATCAGATTTATCTTAGCCAAAAACTTTTTCCCAGTATGTAGGTTGTCTTGACTCTTTTGGTGAAGTCTTTTGATAAGCATAAGTGTTTGATTTTTAGAAGCTCCCAGTTACCTAGTCTCTCTTCTAGCTCTTGTGAATTGTTACTTATGGTTCATATTGTGTTTATGCCATATATTAGGGCTCCTAGCATTGTCCTTGTTTTTTCTTCCATGATCTTTACCATTTTTGATTTTATATTTAAGTCTTTGATCCATTTTGAGTTAGTTTTTGTGCATGGTATGGGTCTTGTTTCAGTTTTTGGCAGATGGATGTCCAGTTATGCCAGCACCGTTTGTTAAAGAGACTGTCTTTTCCCCAGTTAATGGACTTTTTACCTTTGTCAAATATCAGCTGCTCATAGGTGGATGAATTTATGTCTGGATTCTCAATTCTGTCCCACTGGTCTCTATATTAGTTGTTGTACCAGTACCAGGCTGTTTTGACTACTGTGGCAGCGTAATAGTTTCCAAAACCAGGTAGTGTTAGGCCTCCCACTTTGTTCTTCTTCTTGAGTAATGTTTTACTTATCCAGGGCCTCTTCCCTTTCCATATGAAGTTAATGATTTGTTTCTCTGTCTCATTAAAAAATGCTATTGGAATTTGGATTGGGATTGCCTTGTATCTGTACATCACTTTGTGTAGAATTGACATTTTCACAATGTTGAGTCTTCTTATCCATGAGCAAGGTATGTTTTTCCACTTATGCAAGTCTCTTTTGGTTTCTTGCAGTAGTGTCTTGTATTTTTCATCATATAGGTCTTTTATGTCTCTGGTTAGATTTATTCCTAAGTATTCTATCCTCTTAACAGCTATTGTAAACAGTATTAATTTGGTGATTTCCTCTTTGAGGTTCTCTTTGTTTGTGTAAAGGAATCCAACTGATTTTTGTATGTTTATCTTGTATCCTGAAACTTTGCTGAAATTTTCTATTAGTTCCAGTAGTTTTCCTGTGCATTCTTTGAGGTTTTCTGTGTATAAGATCATATTATATGCAAATAGAGGTACTTTGACTTCTTCCCTCCCAATTCGGATGCCCTTTATTTCTTTTTCTAGCCTAATTGCTATGGCTAGGACCTCCAGCGCAATGTTGAATAAGAGAGGTGATAAAGGACATCCTTGTCTGGTTCTGGTTCTCAGGGGGAATGTTTTCAAAGTCTCTCCATTTAGGATGATGTTGGCTGTTGGCGTTATATAAATGCCCTTAATTATATTGAAGAATTTCCCTGCTATTCCTATTTTGTTGAGAGTTTTTATCATGAATGGGTGTTGGACT
>NW_004444008.1:8347422-8426561 GCF_000243295.1 Trichechus manatus latirostris
TCACCCATCTCATTTCTTATATGGGTTATCTGCTTCCTCTCCTGTTTTTCTTTTGTCAGTTTGGCCAATGGTTTATCAATTTGGTTGATCTTTTCAAAGAACCAGCTTTTGGTCTTGTTAACTCTTTCCATTGTTTTTCTATTCTCTATTTCATTTAATTCTGCTCTAATTCTTATTATTTTCTTTCTTCTGGTTCCTGAGGGCTTCTTTTGCTGCTCTCTTTCTACTTGTTCCAGTTGTAGGGTTAATGTTTTGATTATGGCTCTTTATTCTTTTTGGAAGAGTGCATTTGTTGCTATTAACTGACCTCTGAGCACTGCTTTCGCTGCTTCCCAAAGGTTCTGGTAGGAAGTGTTTTCATTCTCGTTTGATTCTATGAAATTCTTCATGCCATCCTTAATTTTTTCTATAACCCAGTAGTTTTTGAGCAAGATGTTGTTCAGTTTCCATGTGTTCAATTTTTTTTTCCTTGCTTTTTCTGTTGTTGATTGCTACTTTCCTGGCTTTATGGTCAGAAAAGATGCTTTGTAATATTTTGATGCTTTGAATTTTGTTAAGGCTTGCTTTACAGCATAATAGGTGGTCTATTCTGGAGAATGTACCATGTGGGTTGGAAAAGAAAGTATACTTGGCTGCTGTTGGGTAGAGTGTTCGGTATATGTCTATGAGAGCAAGTTGGTTGATTGTAGCATTTACCTCTTCCGTGTCTTTGCTGAGCTTCTTTCTGGATCTTTTGTCCTTCACTGAAAGTGGTGTGTTGAGGTGTCCTACTACTATTGTGGCACTGTCTATCTCTCTTTTCAGTGCTGTTTGAGTTTGTTTTATGTATTTTGGAGCCATTCATCGGATGCATAAATATTTATTATAGTTATGTTGTCCTGGTGTATTGACATTTTAATCATTATATAGTGTCCTTCCTTATCCTTTGTTGTGGATTTTACTTTAAAGTCTGTTTTGTCAGAGATTAGTATTGCCACTCCTACTCTTTTCTGAGTGTTTGCTTAATATATATTTTTCCATCCTTTGAGTTTTAGTTTGTCTCTTTAAGTCTAAGGTGGGTCTCTTGTAAGCAGCATATAGACAGAGCGTGTTTTTTTGTCCAATCTGCCACTCTCTGTCTCTTTATTATTGCATTTAGTCTGTTTACATTCAGCATAATTATCGATATGTATGAGTTTAGTGCTGTCATTTTGATGTCTTTTTTTGTGTGTTGTTCACAGGTTCTTTGTTCCATTTAATTTTCTGTGCTGAGTCGTTTTTCTTCATGTATTTTCTTTTCATATTTTTCATTGTTGTTGATTTTGTGTTTGCTGAGTCTTTACATTTTTCTAGATTTTTCTTTTGACTTGTAGGATTGTTAGTTTCCTTTTTGGTTACCTTAATACTTACTGCTATTTTTCTAAGTTTATACCATTCTTTTACTTCTTTATATAGCCTTGACTTCCACTCCATATGAAAAAATCTATGTCTACCTTTTTTAAGTCCCTCTTTTTTGTTTTAATGTTGTCATCTTTTACATATTGACATCTATTTCTCTATTTTCAGCTTTTTAGCTTTGATTTACTTTTGTGACTTATCTATCTGCATTGATATCTGGTTGCTCTGTCCTGTGTCCTATTCTTGGGTTTTTATCTGATGTTATTGATTTTCTAACTGAAGGACTCTCTTTAGTATTTCTTGTAATTTTGGTTTGGTTTTTGCAGATTCCCTAAACTTCTGTTTATCTGGAAATGCCCTAATTTTGCCATCCTATTTGAGAGACAGTTTTGCTGGATATATAATTCTTTTCTGGCAGTTTTTTTGTTTTTTTTTCCTTCAAGGCTTTATATATGTCAGCCCATTGCCCTTTTGCCTGCATGCTTTCTGCTGAGTAGTCTGAGTTTATTCTTATTGACTCTCCTTTGTAGATGACTTTTTATTTATCCCTAGGTGCTCTTAAAATTCTCTCTTTATCTTTGGTTTTGGCAAGTTTGATTATAATAAGTCTTGATGACTTTCTTATGGGTTCTACCTTATGTGAGTTTTGATGAGCATCTTGGATAGATATCTTGTCATTTTTCACGATGGCAGGGAAGTTTTCTGCCAACAAATCTTCAACAATTCTCTCTGTATTTTCTGTTATCCCTCCTGTTCTGGTACTCCAATCACTTGTAGGTTATTCCTCTTGATAGAGTCCCACATAATTCTTAGGGTTTCTTCATTTTTTAAAATCTTTTTATCTGATTTTTCCTTAAATAAGTTGGTGTCAAGTGCTTTATCTTCAATGTCACTAATTCTGACTTCTATTGCCTCAATTCTGCTCCTATGACTTTCGACTGAGTTGTCTAATTCTGAAATTTTATTGTTAGTCTTCTGGATTTCTGATTGCTATCTCTCTATGGATTCTTACATCCTGTTAAATTTGTCATTATGCTCTTCTGTAATCTTTTTGATTTCCTCTATTGTGTGTTCTGCAGTTTGCTTAATCTCCTTCCTGATTTCTTGAAGGGTTCTGTATATTAAAGTTTTGTATTCTGCCTCTGGTAATTGTAAGAAATTTTCCTCCTCTGGAAAATTTCTAGATTCCTTATTTTAGGAGCTTGCTGAAGCCATCATGGATTGCCTCTTTCTGTGATTTGATATTGACTGTTGTCTCTGAGCCATCAATAAGTTATTATATTTATTTATTTTATGTTTGCTTCCTGTGTCCTAGCTTCTTGTTTTGTTTTGATATGCCCAAATAGGCCACTTGTATGAGCTAGTTTGATTATTGTCAACTTGAAGCTCTAATGTCCTGTCACCAGGTGGTTAGATCCGTTACTAGGTATGTGTGCTCAGGAGTCCACCCACTCCTCCTGTATGGATTCAGTTCTGGTGCCCAGGTAGATAGCCACCAAGTGTGTGGTGTAGGCTCTCACCTACAGTCCTAGACAGGCATGGGTGATTGGTGTAGGCACAGGCATCTGGCTGCAGCGGGGAGACACACTCTGAGCAAGGCAGCCCACCTCCGAGTGTCCAGGAGGAAGGCGTGTCCCTATTCCCTAGAGCACATAGGTGGGTGTGTTTTGTACCCTGACTATGAGCACCCAATGCTGTTGGCTGTAAAGACTGGGGGACACCTCTTATTCTTGGACCCCTATTGCAGGTGGCTAGGTTGCATGGGTGGAGCCACCAGTCCTAGGCCCCTAATGTGGGTAGGTGACGGCCCTGCTTAATGGGCAGAGCAGTGTCAAATATCACAAACCTGCCACTTCACAGCTGAAACAGTTGATGTTAGACTTCAGGTATATACCCTGTTGTACTGTGGTAATGAGGGCCTACGCTATTGAAATGGGCCCACACAAGTCTCTGCAGGCGGAAAGCACTCAAAGTTCGTGGATCCCTTATGCCTGTGCCTAGGCAAAGGAGCAGTACCTACCCTGGGTTCCTGGCTTAGGGGAGATGGCAGTTTATTTTCTCCCGTTTGTTAATTTGTTCACTCTCCAAGGCCCGGAGAATGGCTCAGGGCATGTGACAGATCCTACTTCCAGCTCAGGGGACTTGGCAATTGTTGAAGCCAGTCTGGGACCCAGTACAGAGCAGGGAGCAGGGAGGTAATTGGGAAAGAGGTTTTTCCCTAAGGGATTGTTTTTGATCCGCTCTGTAGGCCGTACGCAAGTACTTATCTTTCACGGATCCAGGGCTGCTTCTAACTGGTTCTGGGTGGCCTAGTAGACTCTCTGGAGCTGGGTCTCTCCCAGTGTGGAAAACGTGCCTCCCAAGCACTCCTGCTTGCCTGCCTCACTGCTCACCCATGAGATGCTCAGGCCTGAAGGTCTCAGGCTCTCATTGGGTCAGGTCTGGCAACTCCTCACACAAGCAAGTAATATTTTGCTGAAGATCATTCAAAAGTAGCTGGAGCAGTACATTGACAGAGAACTGCCAGAAATTCAAGCCAGATTCAGAAGAGGATGTGGAACTAGTGATATCATTGCTGATGTCACATGGATGGTGGCTGAAATCAGAGAATAAAAGAAAGATGTTCACCTGTGTTCCATTGACTATGCAAAGACATTTAACTGTGTGGATCATAAGAAATTATAGGTAACATTGTGAAGAATGGGAATTCCAGAACATTTAATTGCACTCATGAGGAACCTGTACATAGATCAAGAGGCAGTTGTTTAGACAGAACAAGGGGATACTTAGTGGTTTAAAGCCATGAAATGTGTGTGCCAGGGTTGTATCCTTTCACCATACCTATTCAATCTGTATGATGAGCAAATAATCCGAGAAGCTGGACTATATAAAGAACAGGGCATCAGGATTGAAGGAAGACTCATTAATAACTGGTGGTATGCAGATAACACAACCTTGCTTGCTGAAAGTGCATAGGATTTGAAGCACTTACAGATGAAGATCAAAGACCACAGCCTTCAGTATGGATTACATCTCAACTTAAAGAAAACAAAAATCCTCACATCTGGGAGAAAAAGCAAAATCATGATAAACAGAGAAAAGACTGAAGTTGTCAACGATTCCATTTTACTTGGATCCATGATCAACACCCATGGAAGCAGCAGTCAAGAAATCAAATGCTGCATTACACTGGCCAAAAATGCTACAAATGACCTCTTTTAAGTGTTAAGAAGCACAAATGTCACTTAGAGGACTAAGGTGCACCTGACCAAAGCCATGGTATTTTCAGTTGCCTCATATGCATGTGAAAACTGGACAATTAATAAGGAAGACTTAAGAAGAATTGATGCCTTTTAATTCTGCTTTTGGGGGAAAATGTTGAATACACTGTGAGCTGCCAGAAGAATAAACAAATCTGTCCTGGAAGAAGCACAGCCAGAATGCTCCTTAGAAGTGAGGATGAGGAGACTTCGTCTCACATACTTTGGGCATGTTTTTAGGAGGGACCAATCCCTGGAGAAGGACATCATGCTTGGTAAAGTACAGGGTCAGCAAAAAAGAGGAAGACACTCAACAAGATGAATTGATACAGTGGCTGCAACAATGGGCTCAAACATAACAAAGACTATGAGGATGGTGCATGACTGAGCTGTTTCCTTCTGTTGTACATAGGGTCACCATGAGTTGGAACCAACTGGACAGTACCTAACAACAACACCATCATATTAGAGAAAACCATCACGTTGTAAAGTAGATATTAACAATTCTTACGATTTTAGAAATTGACACTATGCAAGTAGTAAAATGCATGCACATTACATCTAGTGTTTGCCATAAAAATACACAGCCAGCTGCCATTGATCTGAGTTGAAGTTCTGAAAAACATTTTTGAGATCTAGGCTACTAAGAACAACAGGAAGAGTTAACATTGTTTCAGGACCATGAACTCCTTTGATTGGTGAGAATACCTGGCAGAGGGGTGGCCCGAGGTGGACGTTCAACAAAGACAAGCGTCCACTCCTTTCCTTGTGTGTTACCTTAAGTTCTAATACCCTAATACTGAACACATATTAAATTAATAGTGGGTCAAACTGCTGAATAAATATCAATAAATCAGCATATTAATAGTCATCAAATGAGAGTCCTTTTTTTCTCATTTACACCAAATTCCCTTTCCCTTAGTTCTTGAATATCTTCTATCTGGAGAAGTGAACACAAGGCATAGTTCCCAGTGTGTGGAACAAACTTTGAAATTGTACTGTTGGGTTTCCTTATACAACTCTTTAGGTAAATATTACCAAAATCAAGCAGTCTAAGAGTCGCTGAGGTATTTTGAGATTCTATTTAAGGGCAGATGTGAGCTTATAATGCCAACGTTTATTAAGTATGTGCTAGGGGACAGACGTGCGCTTAGCATTCTGCAATATGCCGTCTTTTATCTCTGCAACAACTCTGTGTGGTAAATTGCACTATGACCCTACTTTAGAGAGGAGAAAATTGAGCCATTGTCAGTAAAGAAACCAGCCTTATGTGACAAAAGCAAATGATGAAACTAGATTCTGTGCCTCCTTGACTGCACAGTCTACCCTTGATCCATATTGCATGATACTTTGCTAATCATGACACACACCTTGATAGGTAAAGGTGGGTGGGCAACAGATTGAGCTTGAAATCAAAAAACCACTGGGAGTAAATCCGTTAAGCTGGTAATTTCATGTCATGGAAATGAAAACTATCTATGTGGTTAAATTTTAAACCTTTCAATAGGTTGACTAGCGTAGTATAACTATAATTTACTGTCAGATTTTTCTTCTCAATAGGAGGCAAAAAAGAATATTATGAAAATACATAAACAAGGATAAATAAATCCCAAAAGAAAATAGATAGTAAAGGGAAAAGGACAATGGAAAGAATAAAATACCTTTGTGGACTTTTCAAATAATTTTAAAAACTATAATAAATGGCCTCTCTATTTTCCCATCCATAGCCTTCACAAACTTCAGCCATGCTCATAACTGAAAACACATGATAAATTTTCCTAGTCTACCATCCCTCATCATCAATCTAACTTTTTTTTTTACTAAATATAAGGCAATTTATCCTAAAACAAAAGTAATATAAAAATAATATATCATTGTCTAGTTCCATTTAAGCAATTATCAGTTAACCATTTGCCATCAAGTTAATACCAACTCATGACAATCCCAAGTGTGTCAAAGCGGAACTGTGCTCTGGATTTTCAATGCCTGATTGTTCAAAAGGACAACACCAGAACTTTCTCCAGGTGCCTTGGCATGGACTCAAACCTCCAGGCTTTCTGTTAGAAGCTAAGTATGTTAACAGTTCACACCACCCAAGGACTCCATTTCAGCAAGTTTAATAAGAGATATCTGATGATAACAGAGACACAGTCATAATTCACTAATCATTATCGGCAAAATCTGGCAATTTTTCAATATCTTGTGACCTATTCACATACTTGGAAGTATTCACATATTTGTCTGCATTGACAAACTCTCTTTCTTGCTAGATAAAACTGAAATGGTAAGTCATGAGGTGCTTTGAGGGATTGAGACAACTCTGCAGAGTGGGCAGATTAAGAAAAATTACCTTTAATCTATTTTGGAACTATCCTGCTACCCATATTATCCATCCTTTGTGTTCATACCAGACTAATCCTCCTAAAACGCTGCCCTCATGGTACTCCCTCTTGCAAAATCTTCTCACCCTCTCTTCCCTCCAACCCCACTGATGTAATGAAAACGCTTTAAGAATCTTACGTGTGCATTCATCTGCAGGTGCCTCACAGGGAATCCCACAGCGTCGTCCAGCTTTGGGGTCTGCAGCTAATGCTGTATGAGGTTGTTTTGTCTGCTAACCCCTCTGATCCTCCACCTCTTTACAAATCTAGTATAATAATATTTACCTTGACTAGGTCTCAGGATATGGAGAGAATGTACTGAAACGGTTGATTCCATTCAACATTTATTGCCTCTCCACCATGTGCTGTTCTGGGCAGGATGAACAGGGTGAGGAACAAAAGAGGCAAAGTCCCAGCTTTGGGGAGCTCCCATTCTGGGTTTCGACAGACATGAGAGCACATTGATGCCATGTGGTGAAGGGTCCCTTGCCGTGGGAAGCAGGAGAGTGTAATGAGTTGCAGTAGGGAGCTAGTTCAGATGGTTTGGTCCAGGATATTGGGTTCCTAAACGGATGCTGTTGAAGCAGAGACCTGAATGAAGTGAGTGAACAAATCCTGCAGCTATCTAGGGGAAGGACGTTTCTGGCAGAGAAGACAGCAAGAACAAATGTCCCAAGATGGGATGTTTATCATTAAATGCAAAAATTCTTTTCAATTTCTTTTTTTTTTTTTACTTTTTAAAATATAATCATATCTTATAACATAAATATAATTATATATTGTAACATAAATATAATTGTATGTTGTAACATAAATTTAATTGTATATTGTACCAGAGGTTTGCATACACCTCTGATGGTTTATCTAGAAAAAAATTATTAGAAGTGGACTTTACAAAGAAAAGTGTAAGAATGCTTCCCAGGCTTTGGATTAATATTGTCAATCTTCCCAGATTAAACTTTTCTAAATTTGCCTAAGCAAGAGTCATATATAACTATCTACCTTTCCCTACAACTTGAATATTATAATTTTAAATTTTTCCCAGTGTAAAAGACAGTACATGGCATACTGCTGTCATTTATATATGCATTTCTTTGCTTGCTTGTAAGATTAAACATGTTGCATGAATTTACTGGCTATTGGTATGTTACTTTTGTAAATGGAATATTCACATCCTTTGCCAGTTTTTAGATTAATGTACTTTCTTATCAATTTTAGTTTTATATAGCAAGATTTTTAAATTCACTTATAATATTCTTTCTAATTTGTCATGTGCTTTAATTTTTTATGGCATTTTGTGACAAATACAAATTTTACATTTTTATGATATTAAATCTCAATGATTCCCCTTTTGATTTATTTCTGTGGTTCACTATTTAAATTAGCTTTATCCACCCCCAAGGTTTAGGATTCTGGTCTTGACATTTAACCTAATGTATTTTGCTGTATTTGAGAGGCCCATAATTTTGCATTGGTGGTATTGTCATTTTACAGTTAATCCGTTTTCCCGACACAGTTTACCAACTAATCTCCCCTCTTGTCAATCATACACCTTCAAAAGGAGATTAGACCTAAATGAATCAGTCACAAGATTTCTTAACTGAAACCACAATGGCTACAATTCTCTCATTTTACAAGAAACTAAGATTTAGTTCAGTGGTAGAATTCTCACCTTTATGCAGGACAGCTGGGTTCTATTCCCAGCCAATACTCTTCAGGCACAGTCACCACCTGTCTGTCAGTGGGGTCTTCGTGTTACTGTGATGCTGAACGGGTTTCAGAGGAGTTTCCAAACTAAGAAGGCGCCCTGGTGGTGCAGTGGTTAAGCTCTTGGCTGCTAACCGAAAGGTCAGCAGTTCAAACCCACCAGCTGCTTGGCGGGAGAAAGATATGGCAGTCTGTTTCCTTAAAGATTTAGAGCCTTGGAAATCTGATGTGGCAGTTCTATTCTGATCTGTAGGGTGGCTATCAGTCAGAATCCACTTGACAGTAATAGATTTTCCAGGCTAAGAAGGACTGGGCAGAAATGCTTGGTGATCTACTTGGGAAAATCAGTCAATGAAAATCCTAAGGATCACCATGGTCAGATCTGCAAATCATGGGTGTGGTACAGGGATCTGGCAGCATTTTGTTTCATTGTGCCTAGGGTCACCAAGAGTCAGAGACAGAATTGCCCACAGTTAACACCAACAAGATTTAGAGAACGCTGACCTGTTGCTGGCCTGGTGCTGTCTTGTTCTCGCCAAATCATAACCCTTCCGAGGACACCAGGAGAGTGCGCGGGGCTGTGTGCAAGCTTCCTGTGAGGTGGGTGGTAGCTGTACCCTTCACTGAGGTTCCAACCTGCAGTCCATAGTCCCTTGAAGAACTGGATCAGCATTGAACTGGTATCCACGATGGGTAAGAAAATGGAAATTGTCCTCAGCGAGTGTTGCTTTACGTTACAGATCTTTTTTCAAAGAGCCCAGTAGATCATCATAAAATAATACTAAGAAACAACGAATGGGAGGCTTTTTCCAGGAGCCTGGTTTTCAAAGATTTGAGGTGCTCTGAATGACCTTGAAATTGAATCCTTCCCACATAGGTTGGAACTAGAAGAGCTTACTGATCTGAGAACATTTGTTTTGGAGTCTGGTCATTTGACAAGAAAGGAAGACAAATTTTATTTAGAATTTTTTTGAAAATTATGAGATTTCGTGATTCTATTTTGACGTTTTTATTTTGTATCAAAAATGCTTTCTGGATATATATTTAAATATATCATGAGAAATGACACGGTTTTCTTGGTAATATTGTTTAGGAACTTTCATAAAGGATTACATGTGGGCTCTTTCAGATAGTCTGATTCAAATGAGCATACTTTTGTTCATTTATCCATCCATTCATTCATTCATTTTGCTTAAAAGTGACCTTCTTTTGAGATATAGTGGGAGAATTAATGTCTTTCAGTCCTACATAACTAAGCAAGTGACTATGAACAGCTTGTGGCTTTCTTCAAAGTTTCTTGCAATAAAGCTTGCATTAGCAAGGCACGTTGTTGTTAAGTGCTGTTGTCAGTTGTGACTCATAGAGACCCTACGCACCACAGAACGAAACACGGCCCGATCCTGCACCGTGCTCACAATCGTTGTTATGCTTGAGCCCATTGTTGCAGCCACTGTGTCAATTCATCTCGTTGAGGGTCTTCCTCTTTTTGCTAAAATAATAATCATATATGTGTGTGTATGTTTATTATATATTTTATACATATATGTGTGTATATATATATACATATATATATACTTGGAGCCCTGGTGGCGCAGTGGTTAAGAGCTATGGCTGCTAACCAAAAGGTCAGCAGTTCAAGTCCACCAGTCGCTCCTTGGAAATCCCATGGGGCAGTTCTGCTCCATCCTATAGGGTTACTATGAGTCAGAACCAACTGGACGGTAACAGGTTTTTTTGGTATAGCTCCTTCAGAGTCCCTCGGTGACGCAAGAGGTTTGCAATTGTTTGATAACCTAAAGGCTGGTGGTTCAAACCCATCTAGTGGTGCTGTGGGAGAAAGACTTGGTGATCTGCTTTTTTAACAATTGCAGGCATGAAAACCCTATGGAGTGATTCTACTCTGTAACACATGGGGTTGCCATAAGTCAGAGTGGATTCCTTAGCAAAGGGTTTGGGTTTTTGTTTGGTAACTTCTTCAGGCCCAGCAGCTCTCCATGGCCTTGGTAGCGCTCCTGGGACATGGGAATTGCAAGGTCTCCTCTCCTGAAACACCAGCTGCCATGCCTCTCTTCATCTTGCTGTCTCCAAGGGTGTGCTGGCAGGAAAGAGGACAAGGTCCCACAGTCTTTTCCCCCTCCTGCCCCAGGCTAGGGTGATTTCTTTCTGGTGACTATGAGTGTAAGGAGAGGGGGGTGGATGGGCCATCCTGCCCACTCTCCAGCTACTCCAGGACATCCTGTCTCTTTCTTTAGTGCTTCCTGTATGGGCTGCAGCATGATCTCCAGCATGAGTGTGTACCTTTGGAAGCAAATTGCTCATCCACAAATTTCCCCTGAGGCTCTTAACTCATATGGGTTAAAGGTAAATGGAACCTATAACAATAAAAAATATGGTAATATTTCAAAACAACATCCAGCTCAATTTACAAGCAGCCCTTTTTCTCATTACAGAAATACAAAAAAGCAAATGGAGCCCACTTCATTTGCAGAACACCTGCTTCCATGGGAAGGTACTCTTTCTGGAGAACAATGTTAAGGAAGTATAAGTTTCTGTATTGTCGGAATAGAGGATACACAAGACATATTTAGCAATTCTCTATTGGTGTTTGCCATTTCTATTTTCTGTGTCTTCACATCAATTCAAACAATGACTAAAAGAGCTTTTCCATCAGATACTGGAAAACACATGAAAGAAAATCGTACATCTCAAGAGGGAGCTATTAGTACCCCCACCTTAGCAACTCTTGATTCTGCCATTAAGCAAACACCAAACCAAACCCATTGCCATCCAGTAGATTCCAACTCATGACAACCCCATGTGTTACAGCATAGAACTGCTCCATAGGTAGGCTGTAATCTTTCTGGAAACATCACCAGGTCTTTACTCCATGGTGCTGTTGGGTGGGTTCAAACTTCCAACCTTGAAATTAGTAGTTGAGTGCAAACTGTTTGCACCACCTAGGGATCTCGACAGAGAGCATATGTCCCTTAAAAGCATTTACTATGGAGTCAGCTGACTCATGGAGAGCCCATGTGTGTCAAAGTAGAACAGCGCTCCATAGGGTTTTCAATGACTGATTTTTTGGAAGTAGATCTCCAGTCCTTTCTTACCAGGTGCCTCTGGGTGGACTTGAACCTCCAGCTTTTCAGTTAACTGCAAGCACATTAACTGTTTGCAACATCCAGAGACTCCAAGTGGCCCCTAAATGAAAGGAAATTCATGATCATTGGGAAATGGATGACAGAACCAATGAAGTTAAGAAGCACAAAGAAGGCAAAGGGTCTACAGTATTCATGTGGGAAGAGACAACTATTCTTTTGTATCTCTAATGGTGAAGGACTACCCATAGAAAAAGACAATCAAAATGATGGACATTTCATCCCTTGAATGAGTTGTCAGAGTCCGGGCTGTGGAAACAGTACTATCCCTGTCTTTGACTCTCCGGGAGCATTATTGCTTTAAAAATGCTGCAAGCATGGGGTGCTGCCTTATGTCATCAGTAATATCGGGGTTAGACAACTACAAAGCAATACATTTCCTATAAATTCCCGGGAGAAAGTTGCACTGTACCATGAATTATTGTGCAGAAATGCCCCTTCGGAGTCTTGTGTCTGGTCTCATTTCTTACAGCTGATAAATACGGCTCAGATGTCCAGGAAGGTTTGCATTACAAATACTTGGGAATTGTTTCTTCTTCGTCTTCAAACTCCCTTGCTCCGGAGGGGTTTTTCCCTTCCGTATTTGCTTATCCTGATGTTTTCCTTTGCATAAAAAGAAATCCTATAATCCTGAGGATCAAAGAGCGAGCGGTTTATTGACTGAGTTCCTGGTGTCAAAGGTTAGAATGTGCTGTCAAACATGGGGGATATTAGGAAATAAAAAGGGTTACAGATATGAAAATGGGGGCTAAAATGCCAGCACCCACAGAGATCGCTAAGCCTGGAATCTGCAGCTACAAATATTTTATGCAGCTCTGGCAGGCAATCTAATCATCTGAAAAAGAAAACAAATTGTGCTCAGCCCAGTAGATGCGTCCATGAAGGTGTCTCTCTCTTGCAAAACCAGCTCACAGAGCCAGAAAGGGGTCCATGCAATGGAAACTCTCTGGGGCTGCTTCTCAGACGAATATCTAAAGACGGAGCTGGCTGGCCCAAGTTCGTGCCAGCATGCTTCCTCAATATACATGGAATTGAAGAGTCTTGTGTACACCTGCGAAATAGGATGAGCTACATATTCCCTGTAGTACTGAGCTTCCATAACAGAATACAGTGGGTGTTTTTTGTTTTTGCTAATTTTTTGCATAATAAACATAAATGTTCACTTTTGCCTATTATGTTGCATTCTAATTAGTCTGATTATTCCCCATTATGCTCTTTTTATGGAAATCTCTGTTCCTTTTACTAAGGGAGCACGTAGGCTCAGCCAAGGCGGCCACTGGCTCCTGCACACAGCCCATTTCACACCCTTGGACACACTTCACGAAGGCAAAAGACAAGTCTGCAATTTTCTGTTCTGAACATCTGTAGCATCCTCCCAAGGTCTCATTGCTCATCCGTTGAGGACTAAGTAATGTCTAAAATACGCTCTGTGTGTGTGAGTGGAAGTGTGAATGTGAGATTGTGTGGGTGTGTGAGCGTGCATGAATGTGACTGTGTGTCTGTGTATGAGTGAGTGTGTGAGTATAAGTGTGTGAGTGTATGTGAAAGTTTGAGTGTGTGAGAGTGTGACTGTGGGGGGGTATTAGTGTGTGGGGGCTGTGTGTGTGAGTGTGACCGTGTGTGTGAGTGTGAGTGAATGTGACTGTATGTGTGTGTATGAGTGTGTGTGTGAATATAAGTGTGTGAGTGTAAGTATGTGAGTGTGTGCGCAAGTGTGAGTGTGTGTGAGTGTGGTCATGTGTGTATCACAGGTGTGTGAAGGCAATAAGTGGTGATTAACACTTTGCAACTCATTCAAGTAGCAGTTGAGAAATCAACTGAAGCATTGCATTGGGCAAATCTGCTGCCAAAGACCTCTTTAATGTGTTACAAAGCCAAGGTGTCTCTTTAAGGATTAAGGTGCACCTCACCCAAGCCATGATATTTTCAGTCACCTCACATGCATGAGAAAGCTGGGCAATGACTAAGGAAGACGGAAGAGAACTGATCCCTTTGAATTACGGTGTTGGCAAAGAATATTGAGTATATCATGCACTGCCAGCAGAACAAACAAACGTGTCTTGGAAGAAGTACAGCCAGAATGCTCCTTAGAAGCAAGGATAGGATGGTGAGACTTTGCCTCGTGTACTCTGGACATGTTATCAGGAGGGATGAGTCCCTGGAGAAGGACATAATGCTTGGTAGAGTAGAGGGTCAGCGAAAAAGAGGAAGACCCTCCACGAGATGGACTGACACAGTCGCTACAACAATGGGCTCAACATAGCAATGACTGGGAGGTTGGCACAAGACCAGGCAACATTTCATCCTGTTATACACAGGGTCACTATTAGTCAGAACAGCCTGGATGGCACCTGACAACAACTCATTTATGTGTTTGATATGAGCACCTACTGATGGTAAATCAGACAAAACTTCCTCCTTTGACATGGGAAGTTTCTTTGGTCTTCAGTGCTACAGGTCCCTCTCATGAAAAGTGCCACACATTCTCTGGAGTTAGCACATCATAAATGCTTCATACATGCCGGAGAAGGAGGTCGTGAGTAAGTGTTGCCTGCCTTCCTCCCTCCTTCTTTTCTCCCTCCCTCTCTTCCTCCCTTCCTCCCTTCCTCTACTTCACTTTGCAGAATTTACAAAGTGACTGCCTTAGAGCTGATTCCAGTTCATTGGCAGTTTTGGTGTGACCTGCACATTGGCTCTTTTTAAGCACATTTATACTAATTACCAACTTGGTTTAAGTGAGATATTCCATATGAAAAACCTGAACTCTGGCCTTTTGTTAACAAACTACAAGGTCTGGCCTGTTGGCCCTGCTGTCTGCAGGCAACAATCTACCTGCTTCATGATACTGGACCCTTTTAGATGTCACCTGTTCTCTCCACCCAGCCCCATCTGCTCACAGATCCAGTGTTCACTGCAGCCACCCAAGACTGCAACCTAAAGTCCATGGATGGCAGTGACTGGTGTCAGTAAAACACTGTATCCCAGACCGAGTCCATGGCCTGACATGAGGAAGATAACCAATAAATGTTTTTTGGATGAATGAATGAAGGGACAAATGAATTAATGAACTAGTGCTAAAACTCTTTTCGTGCCCTACACATCGCTATACAACATTAATATAAAACAAGCCAAAATTAGAAACTCTATCCTATTAATCCACTTCAGTCATATTCTGCTGAAAACAGTAATTTGTATAACATATGTTGTAGCCTGCTAACTTATTTACAAGGTACTCAATAATTAAAAAGTGTTTGTGGTAAATAAAGATTCAAAATCAGCAACTTGCATCTCTGCTTATCTTTCTTTTAGCATCCCTTTTGGTGAATGTTTACATTTAAAGCCCATAATGCAATCTGGGTAAATGTAAATGTTCTTGAGTTAATTTGCCATTCAGGACGAAACTGCAGATACTTGTATGAATGATGGAATTTAGCATTGGCACATTACAAAGGAAGGACTCCTCCCTTTCCCAAATGCACTGTCTGTAAAAACAATCATGTTAAGGATGGCCAAACCCTAGATCCTTTTGCTAACACGCTTGTCCATGCTGTGGCTACTGAAATTGTCTAAGAACAGGACTTTTCCTTCCATCTACACATTACCCTGCATCCCAGACCCAGGCTATCGTAACACGTTTACCAGGATAGCATTCTTGTCTCTGGATTTGCTGACAAAGTAGGAACCAGCATAAGCATTTTGGTTATTGTAAATTTGTGAACTGCTCTATTCAGGGATATTTAGTGGTGCTTGATGGCTTAGTGGTTAAGTGCTACAGCTGCTAAGCAGAAGGTCAGCAGTTCAAATCCACCAGGACCTCCTTGAAAAACCCTATGAGGCAGTTCTACTCTGTCCTATAGAGTCACTATGAGTCGGAGTCAACTTGAAGACACCTGGCATGGCATGACTGCCAGGTATAGAAGTCCCTGGATGGGGCAAACAGTTAATACATTCGACTGCTAATGGAAAGTTTAGAGGTTCTCATCTACCCAAAAGCACTAGGAAGAAAGGCCTGGTGATCTACTGAAAAATCATTGAAAACTCTATGGAGCACAGTTCTATTCTGACACACATGGGGTACTCATGTTGAGGTCAACTGCACTGCAATTGGTTTAACTGGCCAACCAGGTATGAGCCTAGCTCTGAGCTAGGGCCCCAATGATGTAGGAGAGAGGGGGCTGGGTTTGCTCATTTTTGTAGCCCCAGGTCCTAACCCATACTTAATGCTCAATCAGTGTTGATTGAATACATTTATAAGCGAATGCTTAATTTTTGTAACCAGGTATGAAAGCAACTTTTGGTCTCAGGCTATCATAAAGGACAAATAAATCTGAATCCTGATGAAGAGGATGCAAAAGATTTCTCTTCCAAGGTTGACCAGTTGTGCTGTGACCCACTGTTGTGTCCTGTCCACAGGTAACCCAGGGCTACGGAAGGGATTCTCTTCTTCTAGTGCTTCAAGACAATGAGCCGAGTTCTGAATCAATGTGACCATGTGGCTACTAGAAGTCAGGCTGCAGATTCTCAGGGGGAACAGGCCAACTTCCTCTACCTGTTAGCTGAGTTTTGGCCATCCTAACTCAGCAGGGACCCAGGGGTGGGATTGGAGTCACCAAACCAGTTGCCATGGAGTCAGCTCCAACTCATGGCAATTCCATGTGTGTCAGCGTAGAACTGATCCATAGTGTTTTCAATGTCTGATTTTTCAGAAGCAGATCACCAGGCCTTTCTTTCAAGGTACCTCTAAGTAGATTCAATCCCTCAACCTTTTTGTTAGCAGCCAAGGGCTTTAATGCACCACCCAGGGATGACTGGAGGAGAGGACTCAGTTAAAGGAAGCCCTAAGTGAGAAAGGAACCCTGTCTTTGTGCCGACAACTGGGAACTTTCACACTCAATGGTCCAGGTAATGGGGCACCTGGAGCTGCTACTTTGAAGCAAGAACTTGAGAGGCAAGAAAGCAGGTCACTCCAGGGGAGACACAGAGCTGGGGTCCTGAGGGAACAGTGACCCGCCAAACCTGTCGACAACTTGGAAGGGCCTTGGGAGGGATGAAGTTCAGCCCTGAGTGGGACATAGATGCTGGAGGGCAGCTCAAAGGGCTGTGGTCACTGATCACATCAGCAGGGGTATGTGGCTTACCCCCAAGAACAATCCCCCAAGAACAATACCCAGAAGAGACGAGTGATCCAGTGACCAGAGAGATGATCCTGGCGATGGAGATTGTCAGTCCTGGCTGGGGACAGGGGCAGTCCTGGTCCTCCAACACACCAAGTTCCAGTACACTGTGACTCTGGAGGCCACTGAGAGAATCCAAGAAAGGGTGAGACACCACAGCTCTCAGCTACTGTGGGTTACCTAAAACAGGAAGGCCTCCTTCCTGAGAAATCCTTCCCATACCCTGGGTCTGGCACTCACACACAGAGGGCGCTTACTGAGGACATCCCAGGGATGCTGGGGTCAGGAAGAGCAGGAGTGAGAATCCTCCCCTGCCCTGAATGGGAAGACCAGGGTCCTTGGTCCACCTAGATGTCTAACCAAGGACTTAGCATTTGCTCTAAAACTCTGGTCCCTTTAATTGTGATCTGAAGGGTTCTCTTGGCCATGTTGACATCCTCTGGAAGAGAAGGTGATTGTACATCCTGTGCCAGTAGTTATGTGCATTTCCCTTCATTCCCCTGAATCAACCCACCAGTGTGACAGGCCACTAAAGTGGAGGATCCTGGAACAGGAACAGAATTGACACTCTCAGCCATTTTTCACTCTTTCCTATCATATAATATTGAGAAAAAAATAACTTTCAAACAAAATGTTTTTATTGCATATCATTTTAACATCAATGTACTATCTCAGCTATCAAATATATAATATAAATTTATATTACTGAAATTAATAATAAGTTGCTATGTTCAATTAAATGCAACATGAGATTTGGTCTCTGTGAGTCTTCCCTCTGGGATACTGTTGTGGTGCAAACAGTTAAAGTGCTTGCCTGCTAACTGAGAGGTTGAAGACTCAAGTTCACCCAGAGGTGTCTCAGAAGAAAGTCCTGGCATTCCACTTATGAAAATGCATTCATTGAAAACCCTAGGGAGCATAGTTCTACTCTGACACACATGGGGTCACCATGAGTTGGAATCAACTCCATAGCAACTGGTTTAATATGGGTAGACTCATCCAGGTGCAATTAAATCAATTGTATTTGCCTTTGGTGTTATATATCAGGGATAAGGACTTCAGTTTCCTACATCCCAACATCTTTGCAATTAGTCTCACAAGTTAGGGGGTGGAGAAAGGATAAGAGCTAACAGTGATATACAGTGAAACCTGTGAGAGCCAGAACTCCATGGGACTGCTTTGGTTTTTGGGGTCTCCCGAGTTTTCTGCCTTTGACAGGGTGCAGTCTTACCACTTTTCTAGCACTTGTTTTAGTGGAAATATTTGTGTTTTCCTTCTCTGGTAGGTTTCCACCTTATACATGTTCTGACTTTCACAGGTTTTACTCTATTTATTTATCCTCACAACAGCCCTGTTATCAAAGTAGGTAGGTGTGTTGTAATTTGTTGTTGTTGTTAGGTGCCATCCAGTCATTTCCAATTCAACACACCATACGTACAACAGAACAAAGCACTGCCCAGTCCTGCACCATCCTCACAATCCTTGTTATGCTTGAGCCCCTTGTTGAAGCCATTGTGTCAATCCATCTCATTGAGAGTCTTCGTCTTTTACATTGACCCTCTACTTTACCAAGCATGATGTCCTTCTCCAGGTACTGGTCCCTCCTGACAACGTGTCTAAAGTAAGTGAGATGAAGTCTCACCATCCTTGCTTCTAAGGAGCATTCTGGCTACACTTCTTCCAAGACAGATTTGTTCATTCTTTTGGCAGTCCATGGTATATTCAATATTCTTCACTAACACCACAATTCAAAGGAGTCAATTCTTCTTAGGTCTTCCTTATTCAATGCCCAGCTTTCACATGCGTATTAGGTGACTGAAAATACCATCACTTGGGTCAGGTGCACCTTAGTCTTCCGGTGACATTTTTGCTTTTCAACACTTTAAACAGTCTTTTGCAGCAAATTTGGCCAATGCAATGCATCTTTTGATTTCTTGACTGCTGTTTCCATGATTGTTGATTGTAGATCCAAGTAAAATGAAATCCTTGACAACGTCAATCCTTTCTCCAGTTATCATGGTATTGCTTATTGGTCCAGTTTTGAGGATTTTTGTTTTCTTTATGTTAAAGTGTAATCCATACTGAAGACTGGGGTCTTTGATCTTCATCAGTAAGTTCTTCAAGTCCTCTTCACTTTCAGCAAGCAAAGTTGTGTCATTTGTATGTTGCAGGTTGTTAATGAGTCTTCCTCCAATCCCGATGCCCTGTTCTTCTTCATATAGTCCAGCTTCTCAGATTATTTGCTCAGCATACATATTGAATAGGTATGGTGAAAGGATACAACCTTGACACACACCTTTCCTGACTTTAAACCACACACTATCCCCTTGTTCTGTTAGAACGACTGCCTCTTGATCTACCTACAGGTTCCTCATGAGCACAATTAAGTGTTCTACAGGGAAAATATTAAACGACTCAGGAAGCATCAAAAAAAGATAAAAGGAACAAACAGTCACTATACCAAGAAGAAATGGTGGACATTCAACCGTTTCAGGAGGTAGCATATGACCAGGAACTGATGGTACTGAAGGAAGAATTCCAAGCTGCACTAAAGGCATTGGCGAAAAACAAGGCTCCAGGAATTGACAGAATATCAGTTGAGATGTTTCAACAAACGGAGGCATCGCTGGAAGCACTCACTCATCTATGCCAAGAAATTTGGAAGACAGCTACCTGGCCAACCGACTGGAAGAGATCCACATTTATGCCTATTCCCAAGAAATGTGATCTAACTGTATGTGGAAATTATCAAACAATATCATTAATATGTCACACAAGTAAAATTTTGCTGAAGATCATTCAAAAGCGGGTGCAACAGTGTATCGACAAGGAACTGCCAGAAATTCAAGACAGATTCAGAAGAGAATGTGGAATGAGGGAAATCATTACTGATGTCAGATGGGTCTTGGCTGAAAGCAAAGAATGTATATATATATATATATATATATATATATATATGTATATGTATATATGTATGTATATAGACTAAAGTCATAAATTAGTTTACAATATAATTTCTTCAATAAAGTGAATGAAAAAAAATTTTTGTGTTTCGTTTCCTTTCAAATAGGAAAGAAATATGGCAATTTGACAACTTATTTTAAGGAAATTGACAACAATGTTTCCACGTGGTATCTGAGAGACTGGGTCTGCCTGTTGTTCTCTTTCATTTTTCTGACAGTGAACCTCTCATTGTTTTGAAGGACCATCCGAGTCGAGGGCAGACTCTCTCTGTTCTGGTAAACATCTGTGAACATTTACAGATCAGGTGGTTGCTGTGTTGCTGCTGTTTGATCTTCAGTTCTTACCTGCTAAGACTTCAGATGTTAATAGTTGGGTTGCCAGATGATGGGGAATCAGAGCAGATCGTTTTGAGTGGGACTGAAGGGTTCTTGAAGAAAAAATACTTAGCCATGTGTGAATACCTCCACTGAACAGAAAAAAAAAAAATGGGAAACTGGGCTCCAGATTTTCCCTTTAATTTTCTGTTTAAGGAAGAGAGTTCTTGGTTCTAATGACAGTTTTGAGTTGTCTATGTTCATTCCTTTTCTAACTTAACTTGCAATTTTTTTTTTTTTAAATTTTAATGTCTCTTCATTGCTCCAAAGATAAACCCGCTTAGAGTTACAGTTTTCCAACATTGGATGGCAGGAGAGATCCTAAGTGTCTTCCAGGAATAGTAAATGTGTGTATTATATGCATTCGAAAGACTGGGAATCCATCCTACAAATCAGAGCTGGGGATAAACCAGTATTTTTCCTAACGATATTGTCAAATAGATTTGGATCATTTTTATGGATTGAATTATGTTTTCCAAATATATATGTTGAAGTCGTAATCCCTGGTTGGTGCAAGCAATTAACATGCTCAGTGGCTAACGAAAAAGTTGGAGGTTTGAGTTCATCCAGAGATGACTCAGAAGAAAGTCTTGGTGATCTACTTCCAAAACATCACAGCCTTGAAAACCCGATAGAATATACTTCTACTCTGCACACATGGAGTCATCATGAGTCAGAACTGAATCAATTGCAGTTGGTTAATTTAATCCCTGTGCCTTTAAATGTACCCATGTTTGAAAATAGGGTCTTTGCAGATGAAATAGATTAGGTTTGAGGTCATTAGGTTAAGTCTTAGTCCAGTATATCCTTAAGGACATCAGTTATATTGGATTAGGGCTTATCCTAATGACCCATCTTAAATGTATATTAGCATTTTCAGCATTATATATAAATATACATTTAGGTATTTCAAAATTTTCAGCTATGTTTTAAAGTTCATTCCAATTCACACTACATAAAAGGAGCTGACAGTTGGTTTTCTCATTGGAAAATAGGACTTAATTGCTAATGTTGTGTTTAGATCATCTGCTATTGCCTAAAAAAACAAACAAAAAAATTACCTGAGAATGTCAGAATGTGGAATAACCATTTTATTTTGCTTGTGATTTTGTGGGTAAGAAATTTGGGCAACGCTTAGGTGAGCAATTTGTCTCTGATGCACATGGCCTAAGATAGTTTTCCTGGAGCTGAATTATCCACCCCCAAGACGGCTTCCATCTCACTTGTTTGGTTCCTTGGTGCTCCTTGGCCTCCAGCTCTACATCTGATGTTTCAGCCTCAGATCAGCTGAACTTCCTCATCTGAACGGCAGAACGCAGGATATAATTTGAGTGGAAATGTCCTAACTTCCCAAAGATGGTGCAAAACTGGTGCTCTTTTAGATGCACAGGAGAAAATATAATTTACTACATATCGTGAATGTTTTAGGGTATTAGAGCTTAATTATGTCATGGGAACCCAGTTGAGAAAGATTGTTTCAAGGTCTCCATACTGTGACTCGGGCTTCTTAAAACATGTCAGCCTCAAGATTGAGGCTTCTCATGGCTTTAAGAGATCAAGGCAAAAGCCTCCAGAACCCTTAAAGGCTGGGCCTGAAATTGGCTTTGTGTCACTTGAGCCACACGCTACTGATCAAAGCAGTCATAAGCCAACTCCAACTCAAGGAGAAGGGACATAGACCCACCTCTTGATGGAAGGAGTGTGAAAGAATTGGTAGCCCTCTTTAGTCCACAACATATTATATGTTTTGGATTAGAAGGATGGCAAAGATCTATAACAATGCTTCCATTTACACACTATGTAAGACTGAGATTTCTCACAATAGCAAGCATTGTGACTTTTATGATCATCTTCATCATCACTATCATGTTGGCGAGACGCTGAAGGACTTAAGGCTGATGAATATTTGCTCATGATCTCCCAAACCACGCTTTTGAGTAGCACTGATGACTAAAAGAAAAGAAAGAAACTTAGGAGTTGGTTGCCTTACCAACAATTAGCAAGCAATTCCTCTATTGGTCAGAGTATAGAGCCAGTGTTGATCAATTCTAAGGGAACAAATGCCACGTCTATAAGAAATTAACTAAACATGCATTTGAAATGTAGAAAAATAAATGGAAATGTTTTCCTGGAAACATTTATGAACATTTGATTAAGAGTGCAACAATTTTCAGGGCACATGGTAATTAGCCAACTTTTGCTTATCATTTATACAACTCTTACCCACCTGACTAGAAATAGAATAGAATTTCAGGCAGCGTCTATGTAAAGTCACCTTTAAAACAATTACATTCTACTTCAGCCATCTGGTTATAAATCACAGGCTGGCTTTTATATGTTCACAAAATAGGTATGACACACAGGGAAGAGGATCAAACATACATGAAGTTTAGCTCTCCATGCTATTTGTTATCAGTTAGCAGAGGACATAAGACTAAAGAAGTAACGAATCTTTCCCAAGACCACCAGGCCAAACAGTGTGACGTGGAAGAAGGTCCATGGACAGCATCCAATCTGTCCAGCAGCTGATAAAGTATGTTGGCTCTGGTGGGAAGCTGAATCACTCTAGAAAAAGTGAAGTCAACGACCCAGTATCAATGAGCTCACCTAGCACCCAGGTCTTGGTTTCTAAACCCATATTCCAATAAAAGGAACCAGGACTCCTTGGAGAAATGGATTCTAGGATTGGAGCAGTTAATATACAAGATGAGCCTTAAATATTTTGTGGTGCCAGAAAGTAAGGAAGTGCTCAAAAATCAAAAGGTTAGGACATACCAACAGGACACAGGAATCAACCTGAAAGAGTTCCAATGGCCACAGATGGAACTCTTGGAGCAATGAAACATACAATATGGCATCGGATTTTAAACCAAGTATAAGGTAAATATCTGTGGTCCATACAAATATAATTAAATTATTTAATAAATAAAAAAAAAATGTCTAAATAATTTAAACAGACTCTCTGCCCTGGGTAAGATGTAGTGTAACTCCCCTCTTCTTCCCTTGGGTATGGCCTACACCTACTGACTTTTCAGAAGAGTAGAGTATGGAAATGGAGGGCAAAGTAACTTTGCAATGGAAAAACTTGTCAAACACCACTTCAGCTAGGTGATCAAAATTGTCATCATTAATCATAAGTTATATTGATAACATGTGGCCTTAATATGATGTGATGAGAATGATACTTTACATCTGAGTTCTTCCTTGCAAAAACCTAAATCTTCAGTCTAACCATGAGAAAAACATCATAAAATGCCAGATTAAAGGACAGTCTACAAAATAACTTTCCAGTACTCTCCCAAACTGTTGAGGTCATTTAAAATATGGAAAGTCTGAGAAACTGACACAGTCCAGAGGAACCTAAAGAGACATAACAACTAAGTATGATGTGATACCCTGGATGGACTCCAGGAAGAGAAAAAAAGATATTAGGAGAAAAAAATGAAACAGTCAAGTATGGAGTTTAGTTAACAGTAATGTACCAGTTAGTTCTTTAGTTGTGTCAAAATATAGTAACAAAAGATATTAATAATTAATAAGGGAAATTGAGTAGGGATATTGATGCATTTTGAATTATGATATTGGCTAAGAATATTGCATATACTATGAACTGCCAGAAGAACAAACAAATCTGTTTTGGAAGTAGTACAGCCAGAATGCTCCTTAGAAGCAATGGCGAGATTTTGTCTCACGTACTCTGGACATGTTATCAGGAAAGACTAGTCCCTGGAGAAGGACATTGTGCTTGGTAAAGTAGAGAGTCAGCAAAGATGAGGAAAACCCTCTATAAGATGGATTAACACAGTGGCTGCAACAGTGGACTCAAACATAGCAACGATTGTGAGGAGACACAAGACCAGACAGTGTTTCACTCTGTTGTACATAGGGTCGCCATGAGTGACAAGCGACTAGACAGCACCTAACAACAACACAGGGAAACCTGGACTCATCATCAGAAAAGACTAATCTTTAGAAAAGGACGTCATGTTTGGTAGAGTGTCAGCAAGAATGAGGAAAACCCTCAATATTGACACCATAGCCACCACAATGGGCTCAAATATACCAATGATCATGAAGATGGCTTAGGACCAGGCAATGTTTTGTTCAGTTATACGTAAGGTCTCCATGAATCAGAGCTTACTTGGGGACAACTAACAATAACGTGAAAACTCACTGTACTTTATTTGCAGATTGATAATTTAAAAGACTTCTTACAAAACAAAATTTATAAAGAAAAACAAAAGTCTTCATTGAAATCCTCAAAATCACCCTCCCTCTGAGCTGTTCTCCTCACTGATACAAGCTCAATTCAAGGTATGTGCTTGGTGTTCAAACCAGGGCTGCATATGAAGGACTAGGACCTCAACCATAGTCCTCAGGACACTTACACAACAGTGCTGTGACATGTGATCTTCCAGGGTTGTTACAAGACAGACAAAAGGCATCCAGTCCTCAGTTGCCTCTGGCAATGAAGCCACACCTTTAAGGATGTGTATTTAACAGGGTATGCAAAAAGAATTCTCAGTTTGTGTAATCCCAGGATATTAAACAAAGAGCTATTTTATGATGATATTGTCATAAAAGGTGAAAGCCAATGAGAATGAGTAAGAGTTTTACAGAATTGCAAATCGGGGAAAACAACTTTCACTGGCAGGTGGGCAGAAAACATACCATGAGGTATAAAATATTTGCCCTCTCTTTGGGAAATTATTGAGCATTAAAATGGGAGGGAGGTATGTTTTTCAGACTGAAGTTAAATTTTATGCTGTTTGTGCTAACTGTATAAAGCTCTCCTCAGACATGTAACCTAGACCTGGGCATTTGCCAAAGTGAGGTAAAGGGAGTATTTTATGAATAGAACAGAGTTTTACACCAAGGAACATTCTTTCCAAGTGAGCTGTATGAAAAATCCTTTCTCCAAACACACAAGGATTAATGTATATTTAAAGGTTCCCATATTCCCATTCTGCCTGGCCCCTGTTTTACAGTTTTGATTTGAATCCCCCACCCTGCTTCCCATGCTGGGTTGTGGCCCTGTCTGCATGTCGGGGTGTCCCTACTCACGTTACTGATGTCCTCTCAGGACCAGGTTGTCAAAGGTCAGAAGGGGACCCATGGGTAGATTTGGGAATGGGGGGAAGGTATGGCCTTGCCTCTTCTCTTGGAAAGCTAACATATAACAAGGGAGTCACTTGACCTGCCAGGGTCCCATCAGAAGATAGAATCACACGATTTATTTCAACAGAGAATTTATTATGAGGAATTGTTCACTGGGCAACTGCAAAAGCCAGTAGACAGCACTAAGCTATCATGTAGCAATTGCAAGAAGCAGTAACCACCCCGAAGAATGGAGAAATGGGGAAACACACAGATGAAGTTGAAGTATTAACATTTGTAAACTTGGAGGAGGGGCCCCACAGAGCAAAGAATCAGACTTTATAGAAAAGGATGCTGCTCTGCTAGTGCTAGGGGCTTGAGGGGTACATTGAGGCTGATTCCTAGAAGCTGGAATCTACTGTCGCTATTGGAACAACTTACATCCACCAAGGTGAAGAAGGAGTGAGGCTGGAGTAATGCCGATGCAAACAGGAAGTAATAATAAGTAACAGGAAGCAACAGGAAGTAATAGAACGTAAAACGAAGGAACAATCTGCCTCTCCCTCCTCCAGTTTCCTGCCCTGCAGGCTCCCCATTGGGAGGAAGACTGAGCCTCTGAGGGGCAGCTAGTCCAGGGGGACAAGGACGCAGAGGCCCAGCCCCCAGAGCAGAGGGTGCGGTCAGTCTCTCACCACACCTGTGAGCCTGGCGGGGCACTCTAGAGAGCTGATGATGACTGGAATAGGCAGCACGCCCCATCAGTGAACCACAAGGCTGTCACCACCAGCCACTGTATAAACTGCAAAATAATTACTTAGAGAACAGAAACATGGTGAATCATCTAAAATGAATTTTCCTCGTTTTCCTGTGTTTCTCAGAGTCCTCTGGCACTCTGTGTCCGACTTGATAGTTTCTTTACAGCCTCTAATGACATTATAACCACAGGGATCATCCCATTTCATAACCAGGATATTGAAGTGAAAAATTCTACAAAATATTAGGATACCACCCTCTTGATATCCTAGTGGCAGCATTTGTAATAGCTGCAAACCACCACAAACTACTTATTTTTGTTAATCCAGAATTGTTTTGGACACAGGTGTAATTCACTTTAAGAAAACTTGCTGTTTAAGATGCACTTCTTAAAACAAGATAAGTTTATTTGTCACTTAATTGAAGAGCTCTCTGACTTATGACAGAATTTTCCTTGGAAATGCTTTATAGGGAGCTGCTTTCAATTCTGTAAGGATGGTTTTATTCAAACATTCTGCTTAGGTATGTACCTAAGCTGTAAATCAAAGAGGATCCTAGAATGCAAGAATCACAAATCATGCTCCTTATCACAATGACATTTGTCACATAGTCTTCAGACAACTTTTGAATAATGAGGGGTGAAAAAGAATGTCCCCTTGTTGTGATTCTGAAAACTTAAGCCATGGCCCAGCTGGATATCATCACCTGGCTGACCTGGTTCAACAGAACAGTAGAGGCCTTAATACCACCTAAATCAAAGCATTCTGGTCTGAAAATGCACTGGGTGAGGTGGTTTTGCAGCCCCTAGAGCAGGGTTGTACCTCTGACCTTGCACTGAAAAATCTCCAAAGGAAGAGATGGAATGAGGAACCAACAATGGGTACCTTATAGACAGAAGCACAGACTCCTTGTCTTAGGCTGGGCTCTCTAGAGAAGCAAAAACAGTAAAGTGTATAAATATATAGAGAGAGATATTTATATCAAGGAAATTCCTTACATGGTTGTAGAGGCTGGAATGTCCCAAGTCTGTAGGTCAGGATAGAGGCTTCTCCTGATTCATGAAGCTGCAGGGGCTGGTGAACCCAAGATTGGCAGGTCAGAGAGCAGGGCTCTTGCTCACAGGCTGCGAAGACTGACTAATCCCAAGAAAAACAGGAAAGACTGAAGGTAATTTGCTAGCTCAAGTCCCAAGAACAGGAAGTCAGAGGAACAGGAGCTAGCTGCAAGATCTAGAGTGAGCAAAAGCCCATGAACCTTGCCAGAACGTCCACTTATATTCAGTGCAGGCCACATACCCAAAGAAACTCCCTTTCGACTGATTGGCTACTCACAGGACATCCCATCATGGAGGTTATCATAGTATATCAAATCTCATCATGGAAGTGATCACAACATCATATGACAGCCAAACCACTGAGAATCATGGCCCAGTCAAGTTGACACACAACCTTAACCATCGCACTTCTCCTACATCCATTCTTGACTCATGTGACCTATTATCCTCAACCAGTGTAGGAAAAAATCCCCTCACTTATGCTAGTGCCAAGAGTCTATTTGTAGCTGGAAAACCTCTCCACCTATTGATATCATTACAGGGAACCTGTGAAAACGATCTTACTTTGCAACTGGAAACAATGAGTCTAGCAGCCACCAACATTCAACAGAACTAGCAGATACTGCTACAGCTGGCAAGCCAGTACCCGTGGTTCTGACTTTTGCTTTTCCTTGCCTTTGAGGACCACTTCCTAACTTACAAAGCATGCTCCTGTACATTATTTCATTTGTTCCATACAAGCATCTACGAGATGAGATGGTTGATGAACAATAACTTGCCCAGATTCCATAAATGCTGAATTAGGAGCCCTGGTTGCTCAGTGGTTAAGCATACAGCTGCTAACTGGAAGGTTCAAGTCCACACAGCTGCTCTGCAGAAGAAAGACCTGAGGATCTGCTTCTATAAAAATTATAGCCAAGAAAAGCCTATGGGGCAGTTCTACTCTGTCACTCATGGGGTCACCATGAGTTAGAATCTGCTCAATGGCACCAGATAACAACAGTGTACTTGGGAGGTGGTCTCAGATGCATTGCTAGGGAAGTGAGACAGGGATGGAAAGAATCAGTGCATGGTGAACAGGTTACCACTGGGGACAGATGAGGCTCGATCCTCCTGGGTTCCTCTGGGGAACCATTAGAACACACCACAGAAGTGTTCCTCCAAGAAGCAAGGAGTTGGGCATATTTACCCTCAAATTCCCATTTGTATTTATCTTTGGATGAGGGTTGTTCTCCAGGGTCCAGTGCCCCCAGCATAGTCTGTTGGAAGAGTGCACTCTTAGAGCTGAGAGGGCGGGCAGGAGGAGCTGTCAGCGTGCACTGAAGAGTGAGTACGGAGGGGGTGTGGGCAGGGCCTGATGGTGTCTGCTCACCCTGGTCAAAATAATGCACCAAGTCATGTTTAGTGAGCACTCCTGCCATCAGCCTTCAAAAGCCAGGTTAAGAGTGTAGAGCAGGTTTAGGCCTTCTCCCAAGCTCAAAAGTAGTCATGATATTGTTACTTAAAATGTAAGAGATGTTTTAGCAGATATATATATATATTAATAAACAAACAAGTGTCCACTCTAGCCTGCAGTCTTCACTGTGTTTCCTGTGTTAGTTGCACCCCACATTTTAGGTTTTATCTGCCATGTCCATTTAACATGTCTCGCTTCGAAGAATCCTAAACTTGAGGTCAGAACACTGAAGCCATTATTATTTAAGGGGAAGACCATCATTGGCCAGGTGGCCAAGACTCTGTCTTGCAATCTTCTCCACAGCATTCAGTCCAGCCTCAGAGTAGCCCCAACCTAGGCTGAGATGCCCCTTCGAGCCTCCTTAATTACAAGATGACTGGCATATTTTAGTCATCAAATAGCTACATTTGGTAATTTTCTTTGAAGTGTCTTATAATAGGTCCCGGATTGAATTGGCTTTTGCCTTTGAAAGTGGGCTCATCTAGTCTGCAGTATATTTTTAGTCTTTGCCATACACAGCTAAGACGTCTTTGCTTTCAGGAACATGTAATTAGTGCAACCAGAAAAACCTTAGGAAATAATGCCCAGAGCTTCAAAGTAGATGCAGGTTTATTGGCAGAATTTTAGAAGAAACTCTGTCTTTTAACAGATGACACCAAGCCAAGAGTCTATTCTTAGGCTAAAATATTTCTGCAACTCTAAGTCATCTTTCAACACATGTCAAGCTGTTGACAGCTTCTCATCTGACACTGCAGCCTCTACTTAGTCAACACCCATCCCAGGAACAACACCACCACCACATCTGACCACTCTGTTCATCATCAGGTGGCTCACAAGCTTCCATGGATGTGCTGTAACCCCGCCCCCAGCCTAAAGTGTGAAATAAAAGAGGGAAGCAAACACCAGGCTTTGGCCCAAGTTATTAAACATCCAGCCCCACCCACGCAGATTGTTGTAAAAGAAGGGGCACCTTCATCCTCTGAATGGAGCATGGCCCAATCCCAGCCAATCAGGAATGATGGTTGCAGTGGGCCCAGATGACTGCCTCAGTTCACGTGGCATTACTGAGAACGAGAACCATATCCTGACCTGTTGATTGGGGCTAGTGATTTCAGAACAATTAGCGAACTTAGTAACATAATTATTGCTAATTTTGTTAGCTACTATTGAGTCATGGAAACCTCATGAACAAGGACACAAAACCCTGCCTGGTCCTGCGCCATCCCCCTGACTGCTTGTGGGTAGAACTATTGTGATTCATAAGAATTCCATTGGCTGATTTTCATTAGATCTCCAGGCCTTTCTTCCTAATCAACCTTCATCTGTAAGGTCTGTTCAGTATCATAGCAACACACAAGACTCCACTGGCAGATGAGTGGTGGCTATGCATGAAGTGCATTGGCTGGGAATTGAACCAGATCTCCCACATGGAAGGTGAGGACTCTACCACATGACAGCCATATTTCCCCTTTGTCCTCTTCTTGTTTTTCCTGTATAGGAAAAAATAGTTTTTTTCTATTTGGATGCTTTTTTTTTTTTTTTTAAATATGGTCTGTCCCTGTGTGGCGAAAATGGTTTGCACTTGACTACTAACTGAAAGCTTACTGGTTCAACTCTACCCAGAGGTGCCTCAGAAGAAAGTCCTGGCAATCTACCTCCAAAAAATAAGTCATTGAAAACCTTGTGGTTTCAATGATAACACAGGGTTGCCATAAGTTGGAATGGACTCAACAGCAATATGTTTGGTGGTTTATAAAAGTGAATCTTGCACTTGAGGGGAGGTTCAGGTGGTTGCCTTGGGTGGTAAGGATGCAGAACAGGTGACCCTTTCTCCTGGTGCTTAGTGGAAGAAGATAAAATACTAATGTAATGTCCTTCCTATTATGTGAAGAGTGAGGCAGGCATGGTACCAGCAAGGGACCTTGGGGAGCTGTTACATCTACCGTTGTTTATGTCTGTATTGGTGTGGTAGGGAAGTCTACTTCATTTTCAGTTGTTTCTTCGTATTCTCTATTCGTGTTTAAGACTGGCTTAAGGTAAGGGAAAGATGTGTCCTGGATATGCAGTGTGACTTTAAATAAACAAAGCGTTTTTAGAACCCAGTAAACTAGAAGTTAGGGTTAGCTCTGAAAGAAACTTTTTTGAGCTGTCAGCTTGGACTAAGTTACAGTTTATTCTTTTCTTCAGTGAATTTTCTTGTTTATTTGGTTTTAAACTAGCATAGAGAGCACACTCATATTTCCTTTTTGCCACCCCACCAATAAGACACATCCTGTCCTAATGGTTTTTCCTTCTCTTTCTCCCCAACCCCAAAATAATACAAGAAAATGGCCAGCACCTCAAGAAAAATCCTGGGAGAAATCACGACTGTGAAGGTCCCTGAAGGATGCTAAGGGAAGTACTCGGTGAAGACCCCAGGCTGTCCCCTCCTGGGTGCTCTGCAAAGCCTGGCACCTCTGCAGCCTTCCTGACACTGCCCCCAAAACCCCAGATCCTCTGACAGCTACTTTCCTATCGCTTTTCCCATTCACAGCCTTGCTACAAAACCTGGGTCTGTTTTTCCATGGTAAGAATCACAGAGTTCATCCCATTCTTGAGTGTGAATTTTATAGATTTAATTGTGCCCCCTAAAAGATATGTTGAAATCCTAACCCTGTACCTGGGAATGTGACCTTGTTTGGGGATATAGGCTCTTTCTTTGAAGATGTTATCAGTTAAGTTAATGAAGTCATACCAGAGTAGGGTGGGTTTTAATCCTATATAACTGGTGAACACGATAGAAGAGAACAGACCTGGAGGCAGTCACACAGGGAAAGGGATCATGTGAATATGCATCTACAAGCAGCAAAGGAATGCCAGGGATTGCCAGCAGAAATCAGAAGCTAGGAGAGAAGCACGGAACAGTTCCTTTTTCAGAGCACTCAGAAGGAATCAAAAAGGCTGACACCCTGATTAGGACTTCTAGCCTCCAGATGTGTGAGACAACACATTCCTATTATTTAAAGTCACCCACCTGTGGTATTTTCTTACGGCAGCCCTAGGAAACCAAGACTGTGACTTGCATGGATGGTGATATGAATGCACAGGCTTGTTCATTCACAGCTCCGGGTGCGGGGGTTGAGTGCCTCTAGACAGCCAGCTCTTCTAAGGCTGGTAAAGTGTCTGAAGTCAGAGGTCCTGGATATTCCCAAGGGCTACATCCGGGGACCACTGAAAACCCTCAGAATTCCCTCTGTTTCCATATTCATAAAACATCGTGTTTACAAGTGGAAGTTACTGAAATGTGCTGATTGAGGGAAATGCTGGATACTCAATAAATTACTGCTTGATTGAAAGGTATTCCCTTGAAATTAAATGAAGTAAGTGAATTATATGATCAGAGTGGTCAATTCTGGTAAAGTAGCGGGTCAACGAAAAAGAGGAAGACCCTCAATGAGATGGATTGACACAGTGGCTGCAACAGTGGGCTCAAGCATAACAATGATTGTGAGCATGATACAGGATCGAGCAGTGTTTCATTCTATGCTGCATGGGGTTGCTATGAGTTGGAACCGACTTGACAGCACCTAACAAAGACAACAGTGGTCAGTTCTGAAAAACTTAGACTTCATTGAAAGGTGAAGTGACTGTAAAGGACAGGTATGCCAGGCCAGCATTCCAGAAATACTAACAAAGCACTTAGCTTGCTTTGTGCTAAATCTCAGAAATACAACAATAGGTTAAGCTTAATCTCTACCCTCAAAACAAAAGATATGTGTCTTACACTGGGTTCTCTAGAAAAGCAAAACCAGTAAAGTATCCATATACACATATATACAGAGAGAGAAAGACAGAGATTTATATCAAGGAAATGGCTCACACGGTTGTAGAGGCTGGAAAGTACAACGCCTGTGGGTCAGACTGGAGGCTTCTCCTGACTCACGTAGCTGCAGGGGCTGACAAACCCAAGATCCAGACCTCGGAGGCTGACGAATCCCAAGATCAGCAGGTAAGCTGCTAGCTCAAGTCCTAAGAATCGGAGTTCAGATAAACAGGAGCCAGTTGCAGGATCCAGACTAAGCAAAAGCCTGCAAACCTTGCCAGAAAGTCCACTTATATTGGATGCTGCACCCCCAAGGAAACTCCCACTCAACTGATTGGCTACTCACAGCAGATCTCTTCATGGAGGTGATCACATTATATCATATCTCATCAGGGAGGTGATCACATCATTACATGACTGCCAAACTACATCGTAACTGCCAAACCAATGAGAATCATGAGCCAGCCAAGTTGACACACAACCTTAATGATTACAATATGTAGACTCATAAATGCAGTGTGATATGGGACATGCTAGACAGGGTCCTGTGAAACACAGAAGACGTATAGGATGTGAAGAATTACCCTGGAAGACTCCCTAGAAGGTGGGCTTGGTTTGGGCCCCAAAGGCTGAGCAATAGTGGGATCCAAGGGGCAGCAGGACAGCAAGGATGAAGCACTGTTTTCATGGATGTGCAGTAGGATTTCCTTTGCTCCTGGAATGTGACAAGGACATGTCAGAGTTGAGCTTGTTATGACTTAAAGCCTGGCTCTGGTTTTTTCTGATGGCTTCAACAGAAGGCTGGAAGTTGTTAACATGGATGTAATATGCAGCACCGCCTGAAAGGGGGGGAAAAAAAACTCCCACAGTAAACTGTAACAGTCAATGTCTGGACTGCTTAGTACTCAATGGCAAAGCTTGCAAAGATAATATTGAATGGGAACACTAAGGAGAATGGAACAGATAGAGGAATAAGACGTGAAACAGCATCATAATAACTATACATCATAGTAATATATCCCATACAGCTTCATACTTTCCCAAATTGTTCGTTCTTATAGAACACTGGAGGATATCCGCTCCCTTTTTAGAGGGGGGAAAAGACTGAGATATAGGAAAGTTAGATGTCTTATCCATGTCACTGAGCTAATATGTCATGAATTCGTTAACAGAAAAAGAAGTCTGAATCCTGGCAGGATGGACAAATATTTAAGAGAGAGGAACAAAATAGGTTTAATTTGTGTTATTCCAAAAAGGAAAATGATTACTAATAAGCTAAAATAACAGAGACAGAAGCCGATTTTGACTTTTTTTTTTTTTTTTTTTTTAAGATTTTGAAATAATTAGAAATCTTTAGAATCATGCAGGCTGATTTTCAAAATGGCTTATGGAAGGATTCAAAACCTTGTCAGGTGCAATATTGTTCAGATTCTCACATTTGGAAAGAAGTTGGATGACATGATGAGATGTTGATAGCTAAGGTATCTTTGAACTAAAGCAAGCTAGAACTAAGAATCCATGAATTGATTATTAAAGAGAGGATTTCAAAAGCATCACATTTCAGGTTGAACTTTGGCTAGAGGAGGAGTCATTGCGGGGTGAGTGGCTTTCCCTACACCAACGGATAGTTCTATTGTCTTCAACACAGCATAAGCTGCCAATGACTGTGCTGGGCTTGATTATGTCATTCCTGTTGTTGTGTCTAACCCTGAGCATCTTGTTTACTGACAGCATGTCTCATAGACAACTCGTGCAAAATTCCTTTAAAATAATTATTTCTTAATAATGTGAAGAAATAATTTGGCCCTATATAAATCTGCTTATTCTAATGATGAAAGAGAGTGCTTATGAAAGCTTCTTGTTAAAAATGAGGGATTGCACATGTACAATTCAGTGTACATGTAGAAAGTGTTGAATTGATGTATGTTTTGTTGTGTATAAGGATCCCTGGTGGCACAGTGATTAAAGCATTTGGCTGCTAATCAAAAAGTTGGCAGTTTGAACCCACCAGCCACTCCACGGAAGAAAGATGTGGCAATCGGGTTCGATAAAGATTACAGCCTTGGAAACCCCATGGGGTGGTTCTACTCTGTCCTATAGGGTCGCTTTGAGTCAGAATCGAACCAACAGCAATGGATTTTCGTTTCCGTTGTGTGTATTCTCAACAACAACAACAATTTTCTTTTTAAATGAGAGATTTAATCCCATATATGACCTCCCTATAGTGACTTATGAGGGGTCTAAATGGACAAAGGAAAACGAAACTTAGACAGTGACAAAATTTGAGAACTGAAAAACAAACGGGTAAGGAGACAGTGCCTTAGCACACTCAAGCTGGTTTCTAAGTATGCAGTGAGCTAAACCAAGAGATGACAGACCACAGGCCCCTAAGGCACAGGCCCTGGAGGTGCCACCTTCTTTCGGAAGTAGGGAAGAAGGTGGAACTGAAAAGAGAAGACAATCTTGAAAGCACTTTTAGGAAGCAGTTGAACTCCCAGATGACCTTTCCCACTAAGCAGTTAAGAATGACCCTGAATGTGAAGGCTGGAGGTCTATTCTCTGGAAGGACCTATGAGAGGTCTGTATGACATGACACACATTGGTGGGGCCATACTGAAAACAATGTGATTAAGTGGAAGCCTATTGTAATGTTGAGAGCCCTGGTCCTTTCCCCGTTTGGCTACCATTGGCCAAACTCACATGCTCCAGAGAAGAGGCTGGAGTACGCTTTTCTAGGAGATCTAACTTGTTCAAGAGGAAAGAGTCTTAGATATCTGAGCTCCCCATACAAATAGCCCAGCCAGATCACAGTTAGCAAGTCCTGCCCACATTGCTGAAACTTTCAGTATGATTGTTTTATATATATTGTGACTGGGAAGAAACATAAAATATGCAGGGAGATGATAACTTCAAAAACATATCTGATGCTCTCAAAGGGATAAGAAGCATTGCATCCTTGAAATTAGAACAGAATGTTATAAAGGGGGTGTGCATGGAGTAGGAAAATAAAATGGTTTATGAAAATTAAAAATACGACAATAGAAAACAAAATTCAACAAAAGATTAGAAGATAAAGTTGAGGAAAAGGTAGAGACTCCCCCCACAAAAAAAAAAAAAAAATAACTGAAATAGGAAAGAAAAGATACGAAAATTGGGATAATAGTCCAGAAGTCTAATATCTGAGTATTAGGAAGAACAGAAAGAGAAGACATTTGAAAGAATTAAATGGTAACCGTAATCACTCCCTGGACAACCACAGCAGCCCTTTACTGGTCACCCTGCCTCTTTCTCTGTCCCCTACAATCTATTCTCATCTCTGAAGCCACTATGATCCTTTTTTAAAATGTAAGCTGGGCCTGTTCCTCTCTACAACACCCAACAAAGGCTTTCTCTTTCTCTCTGAGTACATGTCAAGTACTCACAGTGGCTGTAAGACTCCACATGACCTATCCACTGCTCCATCTCTGATTTCCTTATCTGTTTCTAGCCTTCTGTCTCTGCTGCTGGCATACTGGATGCCTTGTTGTTCCCTGAATACACCAAGCACCCTCCCTCCTCAGGGCCTTTGCACTGGCTGTTCCAGTCTTTCCCCACAGATATGTCTGGACTCTTTTCCTTGCTTCACTTAAGTCCTAGAGCAAATTTTACCTTCTCATTGATGCCTATATAACCACCAGATTGTAACTGCCCCCATTATCCCATACTGGATACCCCACTTACCCTACTCTCTTTTTTGCCATATCGCCTTTGAACAGATTACATAACTTACTATTTATCATGTTTTTTGATCAATGAGGAGCCCTCATGGCATTTGCTTATTAATTGAAAGGTTGGCAGTTTGAACCCACCAGCCGCTCCATGGGAAAAAGATGAAACTCTTAGCTTCCATAAAGATTACAGCCTTGGAAACCTTATGGGGCAGTTCTATTCTGACTATCATCACTATGAGGCAGAATTGAATCGATGACAACAGGTATATCATGGATTGAATCATGTCCCCCCAAAAATGTGTAGGTCATGATTCCAAGTATTGTATGATTGTGTAATCTGATGTGATTTCCTTATATGATGAGGTCATACTGATGAGGTCTACAAGATTGGATAGTGTTTTTATCCAATCTCTTTTGAGATATAAAAGAGAGAAGCAAATAGAGACACATGGAAACCTCATACCACCAAGAAAGCAGTACCAGGAGCAGAGTGTGTCCTTTGAACCTGAGGTTCCTGGGCAGAGAAGCTCCCAGATCAAAAGAAGATTGATGACACAGACGTTCCTCCAGAGCTGACAGAGAAACCCTTCCCCTGGAGCTGGTGCCCTGAATTTGGACTTGTAGCCTACTGGACTGTGAGAGAATAAACTTCCCTTTGTTAAAGCCATCCACTTGAGGTATTTCTGTTAGAGCAGTACTATATGACTAAGACAGGGTATATTCAATGATTTGTGCCTTTTTGGTTTACTGATCTTTTCCAAGTGTCTAAAACAGTGTCTTTCACACAATTAGTACTCAAAACATATTTGCAAGATGACTAATAAGTTATTCTAGCAGCAGACTGTCTACAAGCACCTTAAAATTCAGTACATAATGTGTTGAATGTGTCTGTGGGCCACTTCTTTTAAATAAACAATTATTATAAAATTAAACTGAACTTAAACATGTGTTTGTTACATCTCTACAATTCTATAGACCATGATCTGTAAAAACTTCTAATGTAAATGGTCCATCGGCTACCAGCTGAGGTATAGCCAAGTTACAGGAGTAGGGTTAGCAATTCTATAGTCACAAATATTGAGAATCTGAGATTTTACACTGACTTATTGTTAACCTGCCTTTTTAAAATTATCTTCTACTTAAAAAATTACTAGCCATGCTGGACAAAACAAATGTATTTATTTTAATACAAGAAAATATGCTCACTTGTTGTTGTTAGATGCCGTCAAGTCAGTTCCAACTCATAGCGACCCTATGTACAACAGAACAAAATATTGCCTGATCCTGCACTATCCTCACATTTCTTGTTATGCTTGAGCCCATTATTGCAGCCACTGTGTCAATCCATCTCGTTTTGTTCCTCTTTTTCAATGACCTTCTACTTTACCAAGCATGATGTCCTTCTCCAGGGACTGGTTCTTCCTGATAACATGTCCAAAGTATGTGAGACAAAGTCTCACCATCCTCACTTCTAGGGAACATTCTGGCTGTACTTCCTCCAAGACAGATTTGTTCCTTCTTCTGGCAGTCCACGATATATTCAAGATTCTTCGCCAACACCATAATTGAAAAACTTCAATTCTTCTTCAATCTTCCTTATTCATTGCTCACTTAATGCTCCTAAAAGCAGTAAAAAATAAAATCACAAAATCTCTAAGTTATCTTCTCCTTCTACTTTTCACATATTAAATTAATGAATTCCAGGTTGGCACCTATTAGATATCACCACAACTTAGACGGAACTGTAGACCACTTAGAAATCTCGGGAAACAGGCCTAGATAGGGTCAAGTACAAGACAGTAAAAGATGTGGCCTCTGGCAGGTCTCTCTGCCACAAATTACTTACTGTTACCAACAAAAGTTAGCAGGAGTTCACCCAGTGCTAGAGTCCCTGGGGAAAACCAGTCATACACAGGAGACATAAAATACAGACCTCCTCCTTTGTTTTATTGTATAAAATAGGATTTTTTTTTATCTGATGCATGGACATTCATTGGTTAAGAGGATAAAATGGAATCTTTAAACAAGGATTTTTTTTTTTTTTCTTTTTCCAACAAGCTTTGACTTCAAGACATAGGAAAAATCTTATTTTAGGAATTCAGTGCTAGAAAAACAAGAAAAAGACTGATCGATGGCAGAGACATCAAAGATTGACTTGGACATTTTTCTGCCACATATTCTTCCATATCACTCAATGGACGACTTTTTCTAGGGGAAAATGAGATTTCATTTTCTATAGCAGCCACTGGTTTCCTGCTTTATGAAAAATACGGATTTCAATATCTACTGTTGCTCTTGTGGATTTTTTACAACCCAAAAAATTAACCTAAAAGAAAGAAAGAGAGAGAGAGAAAGAAAGAAGTGAGGGAAGCAGGGAGGAAGGAAGGAAGGAATTGATACAAGAATATGTCTGGCAAAGGAAAATTAAGAATTATCATTTCACAAATTTAAGGTTCTTTTTGTCCTCATGCAGGTATTTTACATCCATCTGTTCATTATTACTACCCATCATGACTTTTTGCTAGTATAGTCTGTTCTGAGAGGCTCCTTCAGACCAGCTGAAAGCCCAGATTTGCATACACTCTAGGTCAGATCTGCAGTGCACTTTCCTTCTAGCAAAATCTCCACAGTACATTTAAGATTAGAAATACTTTGGAACTACAGCTGTCAGGGGATCATTACACACTTTGTGTCACACACACACATGCACACACACACACACACATACACATATACACTGTCATAAAGGAACTTCTGATCTGGTGGTTCAACCCTGTTATGGATTTAATTGTGTTCTTCCAAAATATGTGTTGAAATCCTAACCCCTGTACCTGTAAATGTAATCCTGTTAGGAAATATGGTTTTCTTTATTATGTTAATGATGCCATACCAGTGTAAAGTGGGTCCTAAATCTAATCACTTCTGAGTTATAAAAAAAAGTGGGATGGGCACAGAGACACAAATGGAGGAAGACAGACACCATGTGAGGACCGTCTACAAGCCAAGGAATGCCAAGAAACCAAAGGACACTTGGGGCTAACAGCAAGGAAGGAATTGACAAAGTTGAGTCGCTAATTTGTACTTTTACCCTCCAGAACTGTGAGAAAATAGATTTCTGTTCTTTAAGACCACTCACTTGTGGTATTTCTGTGACAGCATCACTAGGTAACCAATAATGGCTGGTTCCAGGTCTGGGGCAGGAAATGTACAAGATGAGCCCGTGAGAGTTTGTGATGTGGGAAAGTAAGGATGCCATCAAAGATTACTAGGGCAATGTCCAAAAGACATGGAAGCCAACTTGAGGCAGCTCCCAGTAACCAAAGCTGGACCGTTTTAGCATCCAGTGATTCTGGCACTTGGCCTTTCTCTCATGTATGCAGTAGTGCCCTCAGCTCCTTCTCCAGGGGACCTTCTCGTCACCTTCCATCTGGCTAAGTTCCTTGGTGTTTCAGGGGCACCTGAGTCTTCCACTAACCCAACTCATACTACAGTGACCTATGATGATTTCTTATTTCCTTTCTTTCTATCACAAAACTCCAGCTGGCTGAGGGTAGGAGCTATTTACAATTTATGTTTGATTTTCCAGTTCCGAAGATAACATGTCACTCATATTGCATGCTCTATGAATATTTAATGTTCAATGTCCACTTTAAAAGTGAGTCTCCACGGATTAGATGCACACTCTTTGTATGTAGATGGTCCACAGACTACAAGCTGAGATACATTCTAGTTACAGGAATATTACAGAAAGGTCTTTGCTGTTGTTAGGTGCCATCGAGTTGGTTCGACTCATAGAAAACCTATGTATGACAGAATGAAACACTGCCCAGTCCTGCATCATCCTCACAATCATTTTTATGCTTGAGCCCATTGATGCAGCCTCTGTGTCAGTCCATCTCATTGAGGGTCTTCTTCTTTTTCGCTGACCCTCTGCTCTACCAAGCATGATGTACTTCTCCAGGGACTGTTCCCTCATGCTAACATGACCAAAGTATGTGAGATGGAGTCTCGTCATCCTTGCTTCTAAGGAGCATTCTGGCTATACTTCTTCTGAGGAAGATTTGTTTGTTCTTCTGGCAGTCCATGGTATATTCAATATTCTTTGCCAACACCATACTTCAAAGGCATTGATTCTTCTTTGGTCTTCCCTGTTCATTGTCTAGCTTTCACATGCATATGAGGAGATTGAAAACACCATGGCCTGGGTTAGGCGCACCTTAGTCCTTAAAGTGACATCTTTGCTTTTTAATGCTTTAAAGAGATCTTTTGCAGCAGATTTGCCCAGTGCAATGTGTCATTTGATTTCTTTATACTGCTTCCATGGGCACTGATTATGAATCCAAGTAAAATGAAATCCTTGACAATGTCAATATTTTCTCCATTTATCATCATGTTGGTTATTGGTCCAGTTGTGAGGATTTTTGTTTTCTTTATGTTGAGGTGTAATCCATACTGAAGGCTGTGGTCTTTGAAAAGTTTACAGTCAAGAATATTAGGAATTATATTGTAAATTATATTGGGAATATTGGGGAATTGTAAGTACAGAATATATTGGAAGTATCCGCTCCCTCCTACAAAGATTTTGTTTTATTTTTTCACATATCTTATGATTGCATTTCCACCGCCTGTCTGCTAGTTTGTCATACTGTGGTAGCTTGCCTATTGTCTATTGCTAGGAAGCTGGAAGACATGCCACTGGTATTTCAAATACCAGCAAAGTCACCCATGGTGGACAGATTTTAGCAAAGCTTCCAAACTAAGAGTAAGGAGAAAAGCCTGGTGATCTATTTCCAAAAATTAGCCAATTTAAGTCTTATGGATCACAACAGAACATTGTCTGATTCACTTGCTTTGGACACACCATCAGGAGCAGTCAATTGCTGGAGGAGAACATCATGTTTTGTGAAGCAGAGCACCAGATAGGACAAGGGAAACCCTCAGTGAGATGGATTAGCACCATATGCAGAGATGGACTCAAACATGCCAGAGATCACCAGGATAACTCAGGACCAGGAAATGTTTCATTCTGTTGTAACAAGCTCACCATGAATCCAAGAAAACTTGGTGGTCTCTATCTCTCTCTCTCTCTATCTATGATTGCATGAGCTTGCCTACCAGTCACCATTTGTGATCACACATTTGAATTTCATATGGCATATACCATCAAATATAATGAAAATTTCATGCAGAAAATACATATCTCCAGGGTCCTCCTCTGCGGGACTCTGAGAAGACTGTGGAAGACCCCCAGAAGCCTCAGTACTTCAGCAACAAACACATCGTTATACTTGCAGTCATATTTTTATGGAGTTGATGTTTGCAAATGTTTGCCTTGATAAGACAATCTACATAGCATTGCACATCACGGTTGTACAAATGCTAAAGCCAAGAGGAAAAAAAAAAACAGTGATCATAAGGGTTTGGGCTGAACGGAAGAGAACATGATGCTATAGACAGAAGAACCATGCTGTCCCTCCACAGCAAAGACAAAAAAACTAAAACAGATGCAAACGTCAATCCTGGAAACCTAAGTGTCAATTGAAGAGACAAAGAACTCAACCAAGCACCGAATGGAACAAAAAACTGACAGAGAACAGAGAATGAGGAGAGATACAGAGAGGAGGTCCCCTATTAGCTAAAACAGCACAGATTTGCCATCTTGGACTCCTCAGCCACTGAGAATGGCTAATAAGGAGTATAGGAAGATAGCTTCAAGGAGCTCCCAGCAGGAGACAGAGCACTCACTCCACACATCACAGCCTTCACACTGCTTCCTGTTTATCTGCACTGTGCATTGATCATCGCACCCCAAAACAGCACAGGCATGGTACCTGCCCTGCAGTAACCCCTAGCCCAACCCTGTAGGTCCCAGTACATGCCACAGATGATCTATTCCTGCCCCTCCCCTTCCAATGTGCCTGTCTTGGTGCACCATAGCTGAACAACTGGCCCTGCCCATTAGACAATGTAGTGAGAAGTGGCATGCCCACAGACTAGTAAACAACAAACAATGCCCAGCCCGCCTACCCAGATAAAATCAAATAAAACAAAAAAGCAAGATGAAGCAAACAAATTTACAATCAATAAATGAAGAAAATAACTACTGAATGTCCTGAAGACAACAGGCAATATCAAAATATATTTCAAAAAAAGGCAGGATGGTTCCAGTAGGCATCAAAATTAAAACACCAGATGACCTTCCAGTAGAAGAAAAGGCACTTGAACTACCTAATAAGAAATTCAAATTTCTAATATTCAGAGCTATTCAAGAGCTGAAGGAAAAAGCAGACAAAAAGGGGGAAAAATAGACAAAATCATGGAGAAGACAGACAAAACAATGGAAGAATTCAGGCAAATAATACAGGAACAAAGTGTCGAAATGAATTCACAATAGAAATCATACAAAAACAACGATTAGAAATCCAAATGATAAACAGCAATATTTAAAAAATGGACAGTGCCATAGAAGGTTTGAGGAGCAGGTTTGAAACAATGGAAGACAGGATCAGTGAAATTGAAGACAAGTATTTGGATACCACTTTGTCTGAGGAAAAATAAGAACAGAATGAAGAAAAATGAAGAAACCCTGAGAATGATGTGGGATATAATCAAAAGTAAAAATTTGCTAGTGATCAGAGTTCCAGAACATGGGGAGAAAATGGAAAATACAGAGAGGATCATTGAACAATTGCTGTCAGAAAACTTCCCTAATATCATGAAAGATGAAAAGCAGACCATCCAAGTAGCTCAACAAACCCCATATAGGATAGACCTCAAAAGCAAATCACCAAGGCATATCATAATCACACTTGCTAAAACCAAAGACAAAGAAAGAATCCTGACAGCAGCTAGAGAAAAATGAAAAGTCCCATACAGAAGAGAAACAATAAGACTAAGCTCTGATTACTAGACACAAACCATGCAGGCAAGAAGGCAATGGGATGACATATATAAAAACTTGAAAGAAAAAAATTACCAACCAAGAATAATATATCCTGCAAAACTGTCACTCAAATATGATGGTGAAATTAAAACATTTCAAGATAAATAGAAATTAAGGGAATATGTAAAAATGAAACCTAATATACAAGAATTATTAAAGACAGTCTTTTGGTTAGAGAACAAACACCAGATGACAGACTGACTCTAGGATGCAAAACCGCATTAGCCAGATACCAACCTAGGTAATGAACTCTCAAGGATTAAACAAAACTAAAAGATTTACAACAGGGAACCAGAGAGATTAATCTGTAAAATGACAACAACTTCAGAAAAATAAAAGAAAGAATAAACAATGTACATATAGAACTTTCAAATGGGGAGGAAGGCAAGGCAATACCAAGTAATAATAGACCAGTTCAAACTTAGGAAGATAGGATAAATTTCAAGGTAACCACAAAGAAAGTTAACAAACCTACTCATCAAAATAAAGAAGAAAAGCATAAAGTCTCAGTGAACATAAAATCTACAAAAACAAAATAAATGAAAAAAAGTTCACAAACCAAAGGAATTCACCACAGGAGAGTAACAGGAAGAAAAAAAACGTCAGCACCACAAAAAAAACAAAACAAAACAAAACAAAAAACTACAAAATGAAGGCAATAAACTCAGACCTATCAATAATTATCCTGAACGTAAATGGTCTAAACACACTGATAAAGAAGAGATAGTGACAGAATAAAAAAAAAAAAAAAAAACAGGATCCATCAATACGCTGTCTACAGGAGACATATCTTAGAAAAAAAGACATAAATTTATTAAAAATCTAAGAATGGAAAAAAGTATATCAAGCAAATAGCTACCAAAAAGGACCAGGAGTGGCAATACTAATTTCAGATAAAATAGACTTTAAAACAAAATCCACCATAAAAGACAAAGAAGGGCATTGTATAGTGATTAAAAGGACATTCCATCATGAAGACATAACCATAATAAATATCTATGCACCCAATAACAGGGCTCAAAAATACATTTTCAAAACTCTAACAGCACTAAAAAGAGAAATTGACAGTTCCACAATATTAAGAGACTTCAACACACCACTCTCAGTAAAGGACAGAGCATCTACAAAGAAACTCAACAACAATACAGAAGATCTAAAAGCCACAGTCAGCAAACTTGACCCCACAGACATATACAGAACACTTCACCCAACAACTGCAAAGTACACATTCGTTTCCAACGCACATGGAATGTTGTCCAGAATAGACCACATCTTAGGTCACAAAGCAACCCTCAACAAAATCCAAAACATTGAGATAATACAAAATACCTTCTCCAATCATAATGCCATCAAAGTAGACATTAACAACAAGAAGAGCAAGGAAAAAAAATGAAATACGTGGAAACTGACTGACACCCTGCTTAAAAACCACTGGGCAATACAAGAAATAATATATGGAATAAAAAGTTCCTAGAATCAAACAAGAATAAAAACATATCATGCCAAAAATTTGGGACACAGCAAAGACAGTGCTCAGAGGTCAATTTATCGCAATACATGCACACATCAAAAAAGAAGAAAGGGACAAAATCAAAACATTAGCTACACAACTTGAACAAATAGAAAGAGAACAGCAAAAGAAGTCCACAGCCAACAGAAGAAAGGGAATAATAAAGATCAGAGCAGAAATAAATGAAATGAAGAATAGAAAAACAATAGAAAGAATCAATAAACCCAAAAGTTAGTTCTTTAAAAGGATCAACAAAATTGACAAACCACTGGCCAAACTGACAAAAGAAAAACAGGAGAGGATGCACATAGTTCAAAAAAGATACGAAATGGGGGACATTACAACAGACCCAACTGAAATAAAAAGGATCATAACAGAGTACAATGAAAAACTATACTCAACAAATTTGAAAACCTAGAGGAATTGGACAAATTTCTGGAAACAGATTACCTACCCAAATTAACACAAACTGATGTTGAAAATCTGAACAGACCCATAACAAAAGAAGATATTGAAAAGGTAATTTATAAAAACTCCCAACAACAAAAAAAAGCCCTGGCCCAGATGGCTTCACTGGAGAATTCTACCAAACATTCCAAGAAGAGCTTACACCAGTACTACCCAAATTACTTCAGAACATAGAAGAGATACTTCCAAATTCATTCCATGAAGCCAGCATAACCCTCATACCAAAACCAGGCAAAGACATCACAAAAAAAAAGAAAATTACAGACCAATATCTCTCATGAATATAGATGCAAAAATTCTCAACAAAATTCTAGCCAATAGAATTCAGCATCATATCAAAGAAATAATACACCATGACCAAGTGGGATTCATACAAGGTATGCAAGAATGGTTTGATATTAGAAAATCAATGAATATAACCAACTACGTAAATAAAATACAATAATCACATGATCCTTTCAATCAATGCAGAAAAGGCATTTGACAAAGTCCAACACCTATTCCTGATAAAAACTCTCAATAAAATAAGTATAGAAGAGTAATTCCTCAACATAATAAAGGGCATCTATATAAAACAAACAGCCAACATCATTCTTAATGGAGAGAGGATGAAAAAAATTCCCCTTGAGAACAGGAACAAGGATGCCCTTTATCACCACTCCTATTTTAACATTGTACTGTAAGTCCTAGCTACAGTAATAAGGAAAGAAAAAGAAATAGAGGGCATCCAAATTGGTAATGAAGAACTAAAACTGTCCTTATTTGTCCTTATACATAGAAAACCCAAAAGACCCACAAGAAAACTGCTGGAATTAATAAAAGTTTCAGCAGAGTAGCAGGATACAAGACAAACATAAAAAAAAAAAAAAAAATCAAATCAGTTGGATTCCTATACACCAATAAAGAGAACTATGAAAAGGAAATCATAAAGAGAATACCATTTAAAATAGCCCCTAAAAAAGTAAAATAGTTAGGAATAAATCTAACCAGGGATGTAAAAGATCTATACAAAGAAAATTACAAAACACTATTGCAAGAAACCAAAAGAGATCTACACAAATGGAAAAACATACCATGTTCATGATCAGGTAGACACAACATCGTGAAAATGTCAATTCTACCCAAAGCAATCTACAAATACAATGCAATCCTAGTCCAAATACCAACAGTATTCTTTAAAGAGATGGAAAAACTAATCATTAACTTTATATGGAAAAGGGAAGAGGCCCCAGATAAGTAAAGCACTATTGAAGAGGAAGAAAGTAGGAAGACTTACACTACACCTGACCTCAGAACCTACTATACAGCTACGGCAGTCAAAACAGCCTGGTACTGGCACAACGACAGACACATTAACCAATGGAACAGAATTGAGAACCCACAAGTAAATCCATCAAGCTACGGTCACCTGATCTTTGACAAGGGCCTAATGTCCATCAAATGGGGAAAAGACAATCTTTTTAACTAATGGTGCTGACAAAACTGGATGTCCATCTGCAAAAAAAAAAAAAAAAAGAAACAGAACCAATACCTCACTCCACACACAAAAACTAATTCAAAATGGTTCAAAGACCTAAATATGAAACCAAAAACTATAAAGATCATAGAAGAAAAAATAGCATCAACACTAGAGGCCGTAATACACAGCATCAACAGGATACAAAGCATAACTAACACCACACAAACTCCAGAAGATAAGCTCTATAACTGGGATCTTCTAAAATTAAACACTTGTGCTCATCAAAAGACTTTACCAAAAGTGTAAAAGAGAACCTACAGACTGGGAAAAAACTTTTGGCTGTGACAAATCTGAGAAAGATCTAATTTCTAAAATCTACAGGAAAACCCAACACCTCTAAGACAAAAAGACAAATAATTCAATTAAAAAATGTGCAAAGGAAATGAACAGACACTTTACCAAAGAAAACATTCGAGCAGCTAACAGACACAGAAGGAAATGCTCAAGATCACCAGCCATTAGAGAAATGCATATCAAAACCACAATGAGATACCATCTCACCCCAACATTACTGGCATGAATCAAAAAAATAGAAAATAACAAATGTTGGAGGGGCTTCAGGGAGATTGGAAATCTTATGCACTGCTGATGGGAATGCATAATAGTACAACTATTTTAGAAAACGATGTGGTACTTCCTTAGAAAGCTAAAAATAGAAATACCATAAGATCCAGCAATCCCACTCCTAGGAATATACGTTTATATTTTATAATTTGTAAGAATATAAATTTCCTAGAGCAATAAGAGCCGTCACATGAATAGACATTTGCACACCCATGTTCATTGAAGCATTGTTCACCATAGAAAAAAGAAACAACCTAGATGCCCATCAACCGATGAATGGATAAACAAACTATGGTACACACTCACAATGGAGTACTATGCAAGAACAGTGATGAATCAGGGAAGCATCTCACAACATGGATGAACATTATGCTGAGTGAAGTAAGTCAATCACGAAAGGACGAATACTGTACGAGACCACTACTATAAAACTCATGAAAAGTTTTACACACAAAAAGAAACAATTTTTGATGGTTACAAGGGAGGGGAAGGGTGGGAATGGAAAAACACTAAATAAACAATACAGAAATGGTAACTTTGGTGAAGGGTAAGACAGTACACAATACTGGGGAAGCCAGCACAACTTGTACAAGGTAAGGTCATGGAAGCTCCATAGATACATCCAAACTCCTTGAGGGACCCAATTACCAGGCTGAGGGCTGTGAGGACCACGGTCTCAGGGACCATCTACCTCAATTGGTATAACATAGTTTATAAAGAAAATGTTCTGCATTCTATTTTGGTAAGTAGCGTCTGGGGTCTCAGAAGTTTGTGAGCATCCATCTAAGATACTCCACTGGTCTCACCCTGTCAGGAGCAAGGGAGAATGAAGAAAATCAAAGACACATGGGAAAACTTAGTCCGAAGGACTAATGGATCACAACTACCACAGCTTCCACCAGACTAAGTTCAGAACAACTAGATGGTATTCGGCTACCACCACTGACTGCTCTGACAGGGATCACAGTAGAGGGTCCCAGACAGAGCTGGAGAAAAATGTAGAACAAAATTCTAATTGACATAAAAAGACCAGACTTACTGGTCTGACAAAGACTGGAGAAATCCCAAGAGTATGGCCCGCAGACATCCTTTTAGCTCAGCAACGAGGTCACTCCTGAGGTTCAGCCTTCAGTCAAAGATTAGACAGGCCCATAAAACAAAATGAGACTAAAGGGGCACACCAGCCCAGGGACAAGGAAAAGAAGGCAGGAGGGGGCAGGAAAGTTGGTAATAGGGAAAGCAAGATCGAGAAGGAGAGAGTGTCGACACGTGCTGGGGTTGTTAACCAATGTCACAAAACACATGTGTACTAACTGTTCAATGAGAAGCTAGTTTGTTCTGTAAACCTTCATCTAAAGTGCAATAATAAAAAAAAAATAATCAAAATTTTTTAAAAAAGTATTTGGGCTGAAAATGGAAAAAATAAAGAAAAACACATTTAAGGAAACTTAATAGTGCAAAAGTCCTCTGATTGGTGAGGTCTTCAGGAAGAGAGGCAGGGAAGGTGCCAAGCTAGGGGTAGGTGGTGACTGCAGTTTGGTTTAAACCTGAAACCAACAATTTAGTGGTTGAAAACATCACTAAATAGGCAATTTCATTTTTGTTTCTCCCAAACGCAACCATCTGAATTCTGTTATGCAGACCCAGCCACAATCATTAAGTCCATCCTCAGATATATATATATGTTTTTTTTTTTTTTTTTTAAGAAAAATATGTTGAAGCTTCTCTCAAGAGGATTTATGTTCAAATCTTGTCTCACTTTTGGGCGCTTTTCTGGCACTTCCCTGAGCCATCCATGCTGAACTCATTGTTTCTGGTTCCATTAAATCTGTCAAACTCAACTCTGCAGTAAGTAGCTGTGACAGTCAAAAAAGGGAAGAAAAACCCTTCAAGATTCAGAGAATCAAAGCAGGAGCCTCTTAGGTTATATCTTCAAGAATGCCTCAGCAGGGCAATCTTTGTGTTAAACAACCAAAAATGTGATGTTTAAGTGGGGACAGATGCCTGACTTTATGATATAATAAATGCTTGGCAACACTGCTCTAAATCTCCATGCATATAAGTAGCGTTAGAGGTCAATTTTCAAAATGATCCCTAATTCTTTCATGACAATATATCACTTTCCTGATGACCCTAACAAAAGCAGTTAGCTGCCCTCATGTCACAGGAGTCCCAGAGGCAAGAGGAATGATTTCATGCATAATAGAAACAGCCACGTGGAAAATAAAATCAAATCACATAAAAACACAGGGATGAAATAACCACAATTGGGGGGGAAATAACTTAAAATGCAGTCTAACAATTTTCATCCGTGGAAATATTTTTTCTAATCTATAGTAACTCAAAAATGGTGAAGTGGCGAATTGATGCATAAGCTCTAACAACCAACAAAGAGACAATTCACTTTCAAGGCGTATGAGCCTTCACCCCGTACTCCTGAGTTTATAAAGAGATGGTCTTACAACAAAATGACACCAGCCACAAGCAAAATTACAAGGTGCAAGTCAAACCTGAAGGTAATAATTGCTGGTTCACATATTTACAGAAACACCCTCAAGTCCTGAGGGTGATGGCCGAGATGGCAAATATATCATGTGAAAATAGAAAATTAAAGAGAAGTTCTTTTCTCTATCCCCTTGAACAATTTAATGAACCAAAAACAACCTGATAAAAGCATGCATCAAATAAATCAATGTAAGAAAGCAAAACGAAACTGAGTGAGAAAATCTGAGTTAAAAAACAAAAGGTTGGACTTCACATAAAATAGAGCATTATTTTTACATCATGCTGTGATCTCAAGTGCATAAAGTCCAAAAACGTTAAGGAGATTTTTTTTTTTTTTTTTCAGAACAGTGAGCTAGAGAAAAATGGCACAATCATTTCAATATTAGGAGTTATTCTATATAATATCTTTTTCTTTAAAAGAATAAGATTGTCCCAAGTCATTACATTCACTGAGATTTTGCAATCCATGCTTTAAGAGTTCTCTGGGTGATTTCCACCACACAGATCATACTCACGCTTTATTCTTCACCTATACAAGGGGAGGGAGTTTATTATTGTTTCAGATAGAAAGTTCCTCATTCTTTATAATATTCAGCAGAGCAATTCTTACCCATTTCTAGAACTGAACACTAGCTAAGGAAAGCAGAGAAGAGTGGGAAGAACATGCAAAGGGACCGTTTAATGTACACCTGAAGTTACATCTTTGATACGGGAGTCCCCTCCTCTTAAGGGGGCTCATGACAAAAGTCTCCTCCATTTCCAGGATGCAAAGATTCTTGATTTCTGTTAGCAAGGATGTTTATGATAACCAGATGTTTATCTCTAATAATTATATATAACAACTTCATGTTATTGCTTAGAAATAACAACTTTGATGCAATAACAAGTACGATCATAGTAAATATAGCCTATTCTCAGAAAAAGGGAGGGTTAAATGATTGAAAATGTAGGTTTTCCCTGAATTTCCAGAGTACAAGGTTGTTAATCGTTTGGAAGGTAACTTCCTGTTGAACTGCCTAATAGAAGACACCCAACAGTGACAATTACAGGAGGCTCTCCTAGGCTTACATGGATTCAGAAATCTACAATAAACTGTTAGAGAAAAGATTTTTCTTTGCTTTGTTTTGACATTGTGCTATTTACTGATAGCAAGCATATGGATCATATTTTATTTTGTTTTAAACTCATTCCTGCCAATCCAAAGTAATGGCATGGAAGAACCGTGAGGTCTAGACATCCTTGAAGGGGTTTTTCATCTCAAGAAAGCATTCTGTGTGGTAGAAATGCAAAGGGAACCCCCTACACTGAGAGAGTGGTTTTAAGGAAGAGATAAAAATGGATATGACTCAAACAGAAACCCATTCACCAATGAGAGCAGCACTGTTTACAATAGCCGAAAGTTGGAAATGACACAAGTGTCCATCAATAGATGAATAGATAAACAAAATATGGCATATCCATACAATGGAATATGACTCAGCCATGAAGGGAAATGAAGTCTCAATGCATGCCACAACAAGGATGAACCTTGAAAAAATTATACTGACTGAAGTAAGCCAGACACAAAAGGACAAATATCATGTGATTCCACTTACATAGACTAGATGAACAGAAACCCAAAATTATTAGTGGCTACCAGGAGTGGGGTGGGGGAGTTACTGTTCACTGGGCACGGAGTTTATGTTAATGACGGTGGAATAATTCAGAAAAGGAGAATAATAATGATTACACAACATGAAAGTGTAATCAATGTCACAAAATTATACATGTAAAAATTGTTGAATGGGCTAATGTTTTGTACATATACTTGTACCACAATAAAAATAAATGCACTGGGGAGGAAGTCAGCCTGACTCCTCCAGACAATACAGACAGAAGGGGTCCTGGAATGCGGGAAGCCAGCTCAGCTGTGCTCACAGCTAAGGTCACTGGTGTCGTTATTGAGAGCCTTCCCACAGAGGGCCTCACATTGGCAGTGCTCTCCTGATCACAGCCCCATTGCTCTGCACCACAATTAGATGCTCAGGGTCCATTCACCCCACTGGACAGTTGGCCATGTGCCCCAAGAGTATCCTAGCATCTAGCACTGTGCCTAGCACCACCAAAGCAGTGGATGGATGGATGGATGGATGGATGGATGGATGGATGGATGGATGGATGGATGGATGGATGGATGGAAAACAACATATCGAAAAGACCAGCACATGTAATGAATTCCCACTGTGTATGGCTAAGGGGTAAGTCGGCATAGCTTCTAAAATAACAAAGAAGGTGACATGCCAAGCACAACAGGGTGTGTGTGCACACATGTATGCACGTGCAAGTGTTTTAGCTGGCCTTGACCAGAGATGCCCTCCATGAAAAATCACGCAGTGTGTTACTGTGCCATCTCTTTAACTCACCCTCAATGCCTGATAAGAACAGCATCTGGCTGAATCCAGCATCCACCTCCTCCTCCTCCTCCTAAACTCACACCTTTTACTCAGCTCTAAGGTGTGGCAGATGGGAAACTCCCGTCTTCTCAGCTTCTGGCAGAGCCTTCCTGACCCAGAACTAGTTGGATCTTTGTGTAGACAGATGCCCATAACCTTTGTCAAAAAATAAACAGCTCAGAACACCGTTAATAGATCGCTATGCAGGTTTAAGAGACAATTTTGAAGTTGGGCAGCACGTCACTTACCCAGTCAATGAGTACTCCCATTAGTTAGGATTCTTGAGGTGCATATATACAAAGTTGTCGGGAACTATAGAACAGAAGTTTTGGTTGTCTGACATTTATGCAATTTTGCTAAACAATTACAGGATAATTACAAGATGAGTGAGTCTTGTTTAGAACAGCCCTGAAGTTTTGAAAACAGGATATGCTCATCGATCTTGAAAACAGGGTATGTTCATCAATTTTCAAAGTAAGATGTGTTCATTAGTTTTGAAAACAGGATGTGTTTCTTAATTTCAATTGTTTTCTGGAAGAATAAGTTTAAGTGAAAGTTAATGAATAGTGAAACCAGCTTTTCTGATTTCAGGGGGCCTAGTCACCTAGTCACCTGGAAACCCTGGTGACGTAGTGATTAAGAGCTACAGCTGCTAACCAAAAGGTCGGCAGTTCAAATCCACCAGGAGCTCCTTGGCAACCCTATGGGGGCAGTTCTACTCTGTCCTATAGGGTCGCTATGAGTCGGAATCAACTCAACGGCAATGGGTTTGGTTTTGGTATAGTCACCTAGCAGAACCCTGGTGGCACAGTGGTTAAGGGCTCAGGCTGCTAACCAAAAGGTTGGCAGTTTGAATCCACCAGGAGCTCCTTGGAAACCCTACAGGGCAGCTCTACTCTGTCCTATAAGGTCCCTATAAGCTGCAATGGACTCAATGGCCACAGCTTTTGTTTAGTTTTTTAGTCACTTAGCTACTTTTAAAGGTTAGTACATAGCATCGCTAAAAGATTATTTGCTAAAGTGAACAGATTTTTAACAACATTTAAAAAGATGACTTTCAGTGTCATGGGTAAGAGAATTATTTGTTTTCTTAATACAAAACTTGCAATTTTGTGACACCCTGAACTGGGTCTCAGGAACAGATAAAAGTTTAGCCAGGTGTGACTAAAGTCATGTCCATACTCTGATTCCCATCAGACACCACCCCTTCCAAGTTGTGTCCACCTGGGTTGGAAGGTGACTGTCTTGACTTGAAGATAATTCTGCAGAGACTCCCCAGTGCGCTTGTCGGGGATTGCATGAATTTCTGACTTTAAAGACACCTCATTGCCTGTGTTTCCCTAGCTCTAGCTGCTGGTTGCTCCTAATTTGCAGCATACGATTGTGTGCAATGCTAGAACTTCATGTGCTCCAGTCTTGTGCCTTGTCTCTGGAAGAGTGGACACAGTCTCAGGCAACACTTCTCTCAGTCCAGAGTCCTGGAGAAAATAACTGGGTAGAGCGTGAGCAGGCTGATCCAGTACAAGTCTGCACGAGGCAGGCTGAGGAGAAAACTAGATGGGCTTTTGTCCCACGTCCTAGGAGGAAGGTGCACCAGCAAGGGGTGGGGAAGGTAGCTGAGGAAGATCACCACCAGGCAAGGCTAACGCTCCTGAAGGCCCCTGGCTGCACGTGGTGCTGATGCTGAAGTTCCTTCAGTGCTGGGGAGGGATGTGCAGTCAGGCTGACTGTCAACATGGAGCACTTAGTGGGCTCATCGTGGCTAGCACAGAGCTGCAGGGTAAGACCCAAGCTGTGGAGAGCACTGAGGGGAAGCTGTGTCAGAATAGATAGTGACCAGATCTGAAAAGGGCACCATGAGCTTCCTGGCCCCTGGCCTCACTGAGGACACCGGCTGGACCCCAGGGGTTGTACCAAACATTCCATATCCCAGTGCACAGCCCAGGAATGGACAAGTTGCTGGCCACTTCAAGCACAGTGAAAACTGTTTACTGCACTAAGTTGCGCACCAAGGGGTGGGGGCACTGAAGTCTCCTGGATGATGCAAACAGTTCACGCACTTGGCTGTTAACTGAAAGATTGGAGATTCAAGTTCACCCAGAGGCATCTTGGAAGAAAGGCCTGGTGATCTACTTGTGAAAAATTAGCCATTGAAAACCTATAGAGCACAGTTCTACTCTGACACACACAGGGTCTCCATGAGTCAGAATCGACTCCATGGCAACCTGTTCCTGATGGCTAAGCAAATGTCCTTGCTTCTGATTCACACAAAGGTGTGGAGAGATGTGTATAAGGACCTCTAGGGGCAGGTCCCTCCCCTACAAGCTGATAAGGGCAACAAGTTTCCTGCCACACGGAGGATCCAGGTGGGACAGTTGAAAGGAGGAGAGAGGGAAGAAATAGCCTGAGGGGTTCAACTTCAACTTCACAAAAACACACCTGAAAACAGGCAAGAGACAAGATCATGGACTGTGAAGGCAGCTGGCCTGGCTCCATCCCAGCTCCACCACCTCCCTGTGTGTCATCTGGTATGCTATCCTCTGCCTGGCCGTCCCCAGCTATAAAGTGGGGATAACATTGATACCTATTGTCTTAGTTTGCTAGTGCTGCTATAACAGAAGTACCATAAGTGGGTGGCTTTAAAGAATAAAAATTTATTTTCTAAGAGTTTTGGAGGCTAGAAGCACAAGTTCAGGGCACCAGCTCTAGGGGAAGGCTCGCTCTGTCTGCCCTGAGAGAAGATACTTGTCTCAGCTTCTGTGGCCCTGTTGTTCATCGGTTCCTTGGCGATCTCCACGTGGCATCTATCTTTGCCCCATTTATAGTAGCTTATCTGTGTCTATTATTGTTGTTGAGAGTTGCCATTGAGTCAACTTTGACTCATGGAGACCCCATGTGACTGAGTAGAACTGCCCCATAGGGTTTTCTAGGCTATAATCTTTATGGGAGCAGATTGCCAAGTCTTTCTTCTATGGAGCCACTGGGTGGATTAGAACCATCAGTCCTTTGATTAGCAGCCAAGCACTTAAACATTTGTGCTGTCAAGACTTTTTTCTCTGTGTCAATGCAGCTTTTTATATCATTCAGAAGTAATTAGGTTTAGGACATATCTTATACTGATACAGTCTCATGAACATAATAAAAAAAGCCTTATTGCCAAACGGAATTATATCCACAAATATGTTATGTTGTTTGATGCTGTCCAGTCTGTTCCCACTCATAGTGACCCTATGTACAACACAACGAAGCAGTACCTGGTCCTGTGCCATCCTCACAATGGTTGTTATGGTTGAGCCCATTGTTGTAGCCACTGTCAACCCATCTCGTTGAGGGTCTTCCTCTTTTTTGATGACCCTCTACTTTGCCAAGCATGATGTCCTTCTCCAGTGACTGATCCCTCCTGATAACATGTCTAAAGTATGTGAGACATAGTCTTGCCATCCTTGCTTCTCAGGAGCATTCTGACTGTACTTCCTCCAAGACAGATTTGTTTGTTCTTTTGGCAGTCCATGGTATATTCAACATTCTTCTCCAATACCACAATTCAAAGGCGTCAACTCTTCTTCAGTCTTCCTTATTCATCGTCCAGCTTTCACATGCATATGAGGCGATTGGAAACACCATGGCTTTGGTTAGGCAAATCTTAGTCCTTAAAGTGACATCTTTGCATTTTAATACTTTAAAAAGATCTTTTGCAGCAGATTTGCCCAATGCAATGGGTCTTTGGATTTCTTGATTACTGCTTCCACCGGTGTTGACTGTGGATGTAAGTAAAATGAAATCCTTGACAACTTCAGTCTTTTCTCTGCTTCTCATGATGTTGCTCATTGATCCAGTTGTGAGGATTTTTGTTTTCTTTACATTGAGGTGTAATCCATACTGAAGGCTGTGGTCTTTGATCTTCACCAGTAAGTGCTTCAAGTCCTCTTCACTTTCAGCAAGGTTGTGTCATCTGCATAACACAGGTTGTTAATGAGTCTTCCTCCAATCCTGATGCCCTGTACTTCTTCATATAGTCCAACTTATCTGATTATTTGCTCTGCATACAGATTGAATAGGTATGGTGAAAGGATATCACCCTGACGCATAACTTTCCTGATCTGAAACCACGCAGTATCTCCTTGTTCTGTTTGAATGACTGCCTCTTCATCTATGTACAGGTTCCTCATGAGCACAATTAAGTGTTCTGGAATTCCCATTCTTTGCAATGTTATCTATAATTTATTGTGATCCACACTGTCTGATGCCTTTCTATAGTCAATAAAACACAGAGAAACATCTTTTTGGTATTCTCTGCTTTCAGCCAAGATCCATTTGACATCAGCAATGATATCCCTGGTTTCACTTCCTCTTCCAAATCCAGCTTGAATTTCTGGCAGTTCCCTCTCTACGTACTGCTGCAGCCACTTTTGAATGATCTTCAGCAAAATTTTACAATATTAATCATATTGTTTGATAATTTCCACCTTCGGTTGGATCACCTTTCTTGGAAATAGACATAAATATGGATGTCTTCCAGTCAGTTGGCCAGGCAGCTGTCTTCCAAATTTCTTGGTATAGATAAGTGAGCACTTCCAGTGCTGCATCCTTTTGTTGAGACATCTCAATTGGTATTCTGTCAATTCCTGGAGTCTTGTTTTTCACAAGTGCCTTCCGTGCAGCTTGGACCTCTTCTTTCAGTACTGTCGATTCCTGATCATATACTACCCCCCGAAATGGTTGAAGGTCAACCAATTCTTTTTGGCAGAGTGAGTCTGTGTATTCCTTCCATCTTCTTTTGATGCTTCCTGTACCCTTTAATATTTTCCATGTAGAATCCTCCAGTATTGCAACTCGACTTGAGTTTTGTCTTCAGTTCTCTCAGCTTGAGAAATGTTGTGTGTGTTCTTCCCATTTGGTTTTTCTACTTCTGGGTCTTTTCACATATCATTATAATACTTTACTTTGCCTTCTCGAGCCACCCTTTGAAATCTTCTGTTCAGCTCTTTTACTTCATCAGTTCTTCCTTTCACTTTAGCTACCTCCACTTTCAACAGCAAGTTTCAGAGTTCCTACTGACGTCCATTTTGGTCTTTTTCTCTCTCCTATATTTTTAATGACCTCTTGCTTTCTTCATGTATGATGTCCTTGATATCATTCCATAGCTCATCTGGTCTTCATTCATTAGTGTTCAATGCATCAAATCTATTCTTAAGATGGTCTCTAAATTCAGGTAGGATATACTCAAGGTCATACTTTGAATCTTGTGGACTTGTTCTAATTTTCTTCAGCTTCAGCTAGAACTTGCATATAAGCAATTGATGGTCTGTTCCGCAGTGGGCCCTTGGCCTTGTTCTCACTGATGATATGGAGTTTTTCCATTGTCTGTTTCCACAGATGTAGTCGATTTGATTCCTGTGTATTCCAACTGGTGAGGTCCATGTGTATAATTACCATTTATGTTGTTGAAAAAAGGTATTTGCAATGAAGAAGTTGTTGGTCTTGCAAAATTCTATCATGAGATCTCTGGCATTGTTTCTATCACCGAGCCCCCCATCCCTCACCCCACACATCTGTCAGTTCATCATACTGTGGGGGCTTGTGCACTGCTGTGATTCTAGAAGCTATGCCACCGGCATTCAAATACCAGCAGGGTCATCTATGGTGAACAGTTTTTGGCTGAGCTTCCACACTAATACAGACTAGGAAGAAGGACCTGGTGGTCTACTTCTGAAAATAATTAGCCAGTGAAAACCTTATGAATAGCAGTAGAACATTGTCTGATATAGTGCTGGAAGAGGAGCCCCTCAGGTTGGAAGACACTCAAAAGACAACTGAGGAAGAGTTACCTCTTCAAAGTAGAGTCTACCTTAATGATGTGGATGGAGTCAAGCTTTCAGGACCTTCATATGTCAATGTGGCATGACTTAAAATGAGAAGAAACAGCTGCAAACATCCATTAATAATTAGAACATGGAATGTACGAAGTATGAATCTAGTAAAATCAGAAATCATCAAAAATGATATGGAATGCATAAACATCGATATCCGAGGCATTAGTGAGCTGAAATGGACTCATATTGGCCATTTTGAATCAGACAAGCATATAATCTACTATGCTTGAAATGACAACTTGAAGAGGAATGGTGTTGCATTCGTTGTCAAAAAGAACATTTCAAGATCTATCCTGAGTACAATGCTGTCAGTGATAGGATAATACCCATAGGCCTGTAAGGAAGACCATTTAATACGACTATTATTCAAATTTACGCACCAACCACTAAGGCCAAAGATGAAGAAATTGAAGATTTTACCAACTTCTGCTGTCTGAAATTGATCAAACATGAAATCAGGATGCATTGATAATTACTGGTGATTGGAATGCATTTGTTGGAAACAAAGAAGAAGAATCAGTAATTGGAAAATATGGCCATGGTGATCCACAGATATAGGGGTTAGGATTCTAACACATATTTTGGAGGTCAAATTCAATCTATAACACCAGACTTATAAGGTTACTAAGAGTCCCAGTGAGTTCACTGATATGAGAAAACACTGAGAAGAGAGCCTGGTGCATACTAAATGTTATAGAAGCGAGTGTTTTACACAGAGAAATAAAAATTTAAGTTGGGGACCACTGAGACCAGAAAATCAGTGTTTGCATTTCAGAGCTTCCCTCTATTTTGGCACCCGTGACCCAGAGGGTGGGACTCATGAAGAAGGCACCCTGTGATTTGGAGAAATCAATAAGCCAGTTGTCTTTTCAAACTGGGTAGTGATCGGGTTAGTAAAATACAGACCCCTTAGGCACCCTGGATACAGAAGCTGGGGAGGAGAGGGTGTTTTTAAGACACACAATGGTAATGGGAAGGAAAAACTAAAAATAAGTCATTGACCCAACAAGAAAACATAGTAAGAGACGGTTTATTTTTGCAGGGGGTTTTCAGGACATCAGAGTCCCTTCCCTTTTGGACCATAGGAAAGTCTCTGTGGAGGGCAAGTAGAGATGGAGAAGAGAGGAGAGATTTCTGGACCAAGGCCAGGGTTGATGGAGGTCAAGGGAGTCAAGTATAGTTTCAGGGTAGTGATCACCCTGGAAACAGGAAGAAAGGTTCTGTTCACTGATGCTTGAGAAAGAGAGGGACAGGAAGAAGAAATCTTTCACCCCCATAATTAGTATTAGCATATGACCAATGTCCTGTGTCTAGAGAAGATTTACATGAAGGTCCTTGGTGGTGCAAATGGTTAACATGTTTGGCTGCTAACCAAAAGGATCAAGGTTCGAATGCATCCAGAGACAACTCAGAAGAAAGATCTGGCAATCCTCTTCCAAAAAACCATCCATTGGAAGCCCTATGGAATGCAGTTCTACTCTGACACACATGAGGTCATCATGAGTTGGTGACCATGCCACAGCAACTGGTTTTAGTATGCACAATAATCAGCCCTCCTCAAATGGAAGGGGCACCTCAAAACGAACTGTCTCTGGACTCTAGAGTACAGAGATGCTGCTGTCACTGCTGACCAAATGCAGGAACAGCCATGCATTTACAAGTCCACTATTAGTTACGGGGCAGGTAACATTTTATTATTTCCTTCATTACTGCTATTGTTGTTAGGTTCCTTTGACTCATTTCTGAGTCATAACGACCCTATGTACAATAGAACTAAACATTGCCTGCTCCTGCACCACACTCATGTTGTTGTCATGTTTGAGCTCATTGTTGCAGCCATTGTGTCAGTTCATTTCATTGAAGGTCTTCCTCTTTTACCTTGACCTTCAAGTTTACCAAGCATGCTTTCCTTCTCCAGGGACTTGTCCCTTCTCATGACATATCCAAACTAGGTGAGAAGACATCTCACCATCCTCACTTCTAAGAAAAACTCTGGCTATACTTCTTCCAAGACAGATTTGTCCATTCTTCTGGCAGTACGTGGTATAGTCAATATTTTTCCTCGACACCATAATTCAAAGGCATCAGTTCTTCTTCTGTCTTCCTTACTCATTATCCACCTTTCACACACATATGAGGCAATTGAAAATATCATGGCTTGGGTCAGGTGCACCTTAGTCCTCAAAGTGATATCTTTGTTTTGTAACACTTTAAAGCGGTCTTTTGCAGCAGATATGCCCCGTGGACTACATTGTTTGATTTTTTGACTGCCGATTCAATGGGAGTTGATACTGGATCCAAGTGAAATGAAATCCTTGACAACTTTGGTATTTTCTCTGTTTATCATTATGTTGCTTATCGGTCCAGTTGTGAGGATTTTTGTATTCTTTATGTTAAGGTGTAATCCATACTGAAGGGTGTGGTCTTTGGTCTTCATCCATAAGTGCTTCAAGTCTTCTTCTCTTTTAGCAAGCAAGGCTGTGTCATCTGCATATCGCAGGTTGTTAATGAGTCTTCCTCCAATCCTGATGCTACTTTCTTCTTCATATAGTCTAGCTTCTCAGATTATTTGCTTAATAACATAGATTGAATAAATATGGTGATAGGATACAACCCTGACGCACACCTTTCCTGATTTTAAACCATGCAACCAACTCTTCTGGTCTTCAGTCCTTAGTGTTCAATGCTTCAAATCTATTCCTGAGATGGTCTCCAAATTCAGGTGGGATATAGTCACGGTCCTACTTTGGCTTTTGTGGACTTGTTCTAATTTTCTTCAGCTTCAGCTTGAATTTGTATGTGAGCAATTTATGGTCTGTTCTGCAGTCAGCCCTGGCCTTATTCTGACTGATGATATTGAGCTTCTCCATCATCTTTTTCCACAGATGTAGTTGATTTGTTTCCTGTGTATTCCATTTGGTGAGGTCCATGCATATAGTCACCATTTATGTTGTTGAAAAAAGGTATTTACAATGAATAAGTCACTGGTCTTACAAAATTCTGTCATGGGATCTCTGGCATTGTTTCTATCAACAAGATCATATTTTCCAATTACCAATCCTTCTTCTTTGTTTCCAACTTTCACATTCCAATCAGCAGTAATTGTCAATGCATCCTGATTACATATTTGATCAATTTCAGCTGTAGAAGTTGGTAAAAATCTTCAGTTTCTTCTTCTTTGACATCAGTGCTTGATACATAAATTTGAATAGTTATATTAACTGGTCTTCCTTGTAGGCATATGGATATTACCCTATCACTGACAGTATTGTACTTTAGGGTAGATATTAAAATGTTATTTGTGAAAATTAATATAATGCCCTTTCTCTTCATTTTGTCATTCCCAGTATTGTAGACCATATGATTGTCCAATTCAGAATGACCAATACCAGTCCACTTTAGCTCACTAATGCCTAGGATGTCAATCTCGATGCTTTCCATTTCATTTTTAATGACTTCCAATTTTTCTAGATTCATACTTCTTACTTTTCATCTTCCAAATATTAATGGATGTTTGCAACTGTTTTTCTCATTTTGATTCTTGTCACATCAGCAAGGTTGACTCTACTTGGACTGTGCAGCTCTTCCCCAGTCGTATTTTGAGTGTCTTCCTACCTGAGGGGTTCATCTTCGGGCACTATATCACACAATGTTCCACTGCTATTCATAAGGTTTTCACTGGCCAGTCTCTTTAGAAGTAGATCATCTGTCTTTATTGCTAGTCTGTCTTAGTTTGGAAGCTCTGCTGAAACTTGCCCACCCTGGGTTACCCTGCTGGTGTTTGAAATACCAGTGGCATAGCTTTCAGCATCACGACAACATGCAAGCCACCACAGTATGGCAACAGCCGTGCATTAAATGTCCATCATTAGTCAGGGAGAAAGTAACATTTTATTATTTCCTTCTTTACTGCTAGAGGTTGATAAATGGCTATGCTGGCCATCAACACAGTAGAACTTCAGTAAAGATCCTTGGTCCACGTGTACCTCTGCATAGCCAAGAACATGTTAGCAGTAACCAGTATGGCCCCTAGGCCAGAAGAACACTTCCCAAAGTGGACAGAGGCAGAGCATTGCAAAGATGCCCCAAAGGGCCTTGTCTCTCTAGCTAGCATATATAAAATCTGGTTCTGGTTGAAGGATGCTCCAGGACCCCTCATGCCCATCTCTTACAAAGATCTGGCACAGAGTTTAACAGCACTGTCTTTCTCTAAAAAAGTACCCATTTGTGTAAGTTTCTAGCCCCACAAAACTTCAGTCCACCCCAGCTGGCCCTGGTTCTTGACATCTGTCCAAGACTCTACTCTGCTTCAATCAGGAGAATTTCAGAGAAATACTTAGATGCAGTCGGGAACTTCCTCAATAGACATAAGCTCTCATCACATTTTTTTTCTTCCTGCCTAAATATTTTCACTCGCACCTTGATTTAAATATTATTTTATAATCTGGGTAGTGTTTTGTTCTGTTACACGTAAGTTTGCTCTATGAGTTGGAGCTGACTGGACAGCAACGAGAAACAACCACATGCTTATACAAACATCACATCTAAATGGTGTTAGAAGTTAACATATATCTCCAAGACACTGAAGCTTCAACCAGTTGCTGTCCTTCTGATTTTGAAACTCAATATATTTCCCCTTCAGTAATAAATTATTCCCCGTCAGAACGAAAAAACCAAACTTGTTGTGGTCAAGTCATCTCTGACTCATGACGACCCCACATGTTTGTGTCAGAGTAAAACTGTGCTCCATAGGGTTTTCAGTGGCTGTAAACTTACGGAGATACATTTCCAGGCCTTTCTTCCACAGTGCCGCTGGGTGATTCGAACCACTAACCTTTGTATTAGAAGCCGAGTACAATCCCTTTGTGCCACCCAAGGACCTTCACTGTCAGAAATTCTCCCTAAAAGATTTGGGAGGTGAAAATCAAAAATCTCACTTCTGGCCCCTTTTAACGGAACTGCAAATACAGATCTATGTAGAAAAATAAGACATTTCCTCTAAATAATTCTCATTGGCTCCATTGGAAACTATTCTAATTCAGGTACAAATTCATTTCTTTTACAGCACTTCTGGTTACAAATAAATGGTTATTCTAAAAAAAACTTAAAAAATTAATAACATATTTAAGTAGAGGACTTTACAGGATTTAAAACATAAATTTAAAGTGTTTCCATGACATACAGTAATAACTCTCTGAACTGAGAATAGAACTGCTAAGTGTAAACTCTCCTTAATGTAATTCATCGAGACATATTAGCATAACATTTATAACATACTTCAGAAGCAATGTTAACATTTCATCAAACCTGAAGCAAATAGCCTTTCAATCTATATGTTAAAATCCTAATAGTTGCTATTACACTAGAGGCGAAAGGCAACAATAAACCATATGGAAATAAGACCATTCATCTCAATCCAGACTGTGCTATTTTTTTTTTTAAATTATGTTGAGCTATTGGCTTTTTGACAGCTCTTGTTCCCATTACTGTACTTATGTTTATTGTACATCTTTATGGAAAAGTTAAAAATATTATAAGAATAAAATTTTAATAGAATATACCCTGGAAAATCTCTAAGAAGGAGACCAGAACTGTTAAGATGATATTGTTCCAATGTGCAAAACTGTGTTCAAGTGGTTAGAAAGACTCAGGGCAGCTTCTGCCTGTAAGTAACTCATTCATTGGCAGTCAGTTGCAGACCAGGAGACTTTAAGTGCCTTAATGTCAAGTTAAACTACTCAATACGAGCACCTGATATAATGTGAAGTCGAGAAAGCTTACGCAGGCGGTGGGCAGAAGGAGGCGCTAAGGAGTTATAAAAGCTCTTCTTAAATTACTTTCTCACATTTGAAAAATAAAAGTTCCACATGGCATGTTTTGTGTTTATTAAAGTGTCATAATATTGTACATTGTGTGTGTTAATGTTTTATAGGGCACTGTAGGGAAAGAGTTGCCTTGTTTTTAAGAAATTGTAGCTTTATGAAAAGTGTGTTTCAACTCAGTCTTAAGAATTGAGCATATTTGTTGTTATATACATTACAAATAACACAATCAGAATTGACTCGACGGCAATGGGTTTGGTTTTGGTTATGTAAAGGGTCAACAATAAGGAGGGAAACCTTCAATGTGATGGATTGATAACAATAAGCCGAAACAAAGGACTCAAACATAGCTGTGATCATGAAGATGGCGTAGGAGTAGACAATGTCTTGTTCTATTATATGTAAGGTCACCATGAGTCAGAGACAACTCAACAGCACCTGACAATCACAACAAACATATGTATTTGCCTAGGTATATTTATCTCTACCACCAAAAATTTAGCTAATATTTAACTTTACCATATGGAGTTGAATAATGTTTGTTTAAGATAAGGTACGTAGCAGCAGATAAAGATTGTCGTGGTTTGGATTATGCCCCCCCCAAAATGTGTGTATCAATTTGGCTGGGCCACGATTCCCAGAATTGTGTGGTTGTCCTCCACTCTGTGATTGTAATTTTATGTCAAAGAAGATTACGGTGGGATTCCAACACCCTTACTAAGGTCACATCCTTGATCCAATGTAAACGGAGTTTCCCCGGGGTGTGGCCTGCATCACCTTTTATCTTACAAGAGATAAAAAGAAAGGGAAGCAAGCAGAGAATTGGGTACCTCATACCACCAAGAGAACAGTGTCTGGAGCACAGCACATCGTCTGAACCCAGGGTCCCTACGTGGAGAGACTCCTAGGCCAGGGGGAGATTGATGAGAAGGCCAATAGAGAGAGAAAGGCTTCCCCTTGAGCTGACGCCCTGAGTTTGGACTTGTAGCCTACTAGACTGTGAGAAAATAAATTTTTCTGTGTTAAAACCATCCACTTGTGGTATTTCTGTTATAGCAGCACTAGATAACTAAGACAAAGATGTTTGTTCATTTTTTTTTTTTAATTTTGAGTAGTTTGAGTCAACTACTTCGTTCAAGATTGTGTCTTTTTTGATTTCTCATTGTGACTGAACTCAGCCATCCCTTTCAGGTAACACACTCTGGATGGTACGTACGTGTATGTCACAGATGAAATGAAAGGAAGTACTGCTGGATAAACACATTCGTGAACTCTTGGAGAGGATCTATTTTAATCATTCACCCAAGATCAGACACGGCATCCTCTTTCCACTGAGATGGATGTGGATCAAAACATTTTCAAATTTCTAACTTAGAATTGTCTTCAGCGTCCACAGCATGTCAAAAGGAGAGAAAGCAAACATTTAAAGTCAGTGCTACCTCATGTCAGACGTTGTAAAATGCGCAGTGTCGTCTCAATTTATCTACCCAATACTAGAGAATAGCCATGTGTTTTCTGCTTGTTTGTTTGCTTTGATTTGGTGGTTTAGTTTTTGTTGTTGCTGTATTTTTATAGATGAAAACATTGGGATTCAGTGAGTTTAAGAGACGCAAATAACCTCAGTGGTGGCAAAATGCCACTACTGGGGCATGAGTTTTGATTTTTAGAAATGGCAAAAGCCTTTCAGAGCCAAGTCTGTTGACTGATGTGGTAACCAAACTGGGGACTTTTGTTTAGAGTTAAAAAAAAAAAAAAAAAAAAGTTACTGTAAAATAAAGTGTGGCGTGTTCCCACAGTTTTAATGCCAATTTCACGGGCATGTCCCACACATGTGAGGCCCTGCCTCCCATGTCTCCTCTATCCTGTGCCCTTCAGGGGTTCCAACCGCCCTTATTCAGTGATCTGGGAAGGCGGCCTGCAGACCTCCCCAGTCCACAAGGCAGGTAGAGGCTATGCTCCTATCTGGGCTCACCTGTCCCCTCCCAGCCCCAAGTCTACTTCCCATCACCCACCTGAGTCTTTGGACTTGATTGTTGCTTCTCTTTTCCCTTCTGCTTGTCCTAAGTTCTTTCCAAGTGACATAAACTTGGTTTTCTCCCAGAATTATGGGAAGCACTGGGTGGTACAGATGATTAATGCACTCAGCTGCTAACTGAAATTTTGAAAGTTCAAGTTCACCCAGAGTTGCTTTGGAAGAAAGCCCTGGCAATCAACTTCTGAAAAACCAGCCACTGAAAACCCAATGGAGCACAGTTCCACTCTGATACACGTGGAGTTACCATGCGTCAGAAGCAACTGACAGCAACTGGTTTAGTTTTTACTAGTAAGCCCCATACCCTGAAATATCCTTTGGGTGAGGATAATTTATGCCCTCAAAATGTATAAATTCTTTCCAAAGTGTTACATAGAAAGACAATACTAGTTTGAATGTGCAAATTATGGTATTTTAGAAAATGATCTAAGAAACCAATATGGACACTAAGTATATAAACACACATTATACTTGTTCAAATGAAATCTCAAATGCCTGAATTAATGCTCTTAAAAAGAAATGGTTAACAGATAACTCATTAGGAACCAAGGACAAAATAATGGTGCAGAGATTTCTTTGGAAATGCGGTTCATTTTCCTACTTTTTACCTACCTTGTTCTCAGGTAACAAGATAGGAGAAGAGAGAAAAAGGAGTGAGCTCTCTCACCTTCTGGTCCTTGCTGAAATGCTCGGGACCTTGCTAGATGATATGACAAGAAGGTCTAAGCAGCTGATGTGACAAGATAAGCAGCTCTGTCAAACTCACAGTCAGAAGAGCCATGCAGGGAAGGCTCTGTTCAGGATTCTAGGCTGGAAGTGGTCCGAGTTTTGGAATTGCTTGGCCCAGGGTTAAACCTACTCCATTGTATCTCTGTCCTTCAGTCCCATGCTTTGGATGAGGGGATTCTATCTTCTCTCAACTGCCTGTGAGAGGTCCTTTGCCCATCTTTTCTACTCTGAATCCCTTTTCTCAAAAGATGATTTAAGTTAGTTACCCAGAAGTGAAAAATATTACTTGTAATTCTATCTCAGCCCCACTCTAAGACTGTCTGTCTCTCATAATGTTGGAGTGTGTACAGAGGTGAACGTCTACTCTGGAGTATTCAATGTTCTGACTAAGCCTTTCTACTCTACACTGTTTAAAAAACTCAACTTTAACTTGTAAAGAATATCTCCACCATATTCTTAAACCCTCAAAGCATTGCAAATGGAAAGGGAGATCCTCTGAAATATCAAGGCTTCCCAACAGCATTTCTAGACCATGAATATGCAGCTATACATGAAATATTCTGAACAGAGGGGAGACGGTGTACAGAGGTAAAACATTCGACCTACAAGCACCAATAGGATTTAGTGTTCTCACATCAAGAATATGGGGCAGGGGGAAAGTAAGTCATCACACAAGTGAACATTATCATCAAACCATCCCACCAACCTGTAAAGAGACAGCTCATGGTGGCCACACACCCACCTCATCACTCATCAGAAAACCTCAGACAAAGAAATCCTGGTTCCTAAAGAAAATCCCTCCAAGTACAAACCAAGGAGACCAGGCCCCATACCATGTTTTGTTTCTTTTCCTGTTTTGTTTTGTTTACCACTGGAATTGGCTGCTTTTGCCAATGTTCTAGATTCTTTCAGTTCTTTAGATAAAAATATCAAGTTGGACCTGATAAATACATGCCTGCTGGCAGCATATAGGATTGGAGGGGAAGTCATTATTTTCCACCCCTGCACCTAACCCACTGTATGATATTCTAAGGAGTACAGATGGAATCCTGGCTCATTCTGGACTATACTAAAATGATTGACTCAGGAACTCCAAAACCTACCCCATTCTCAAGAATCCCTGAATTTTACTACCTGTGTCTCAGCAGGTGACTTGAGCCAAGGTAGACATTCATGACCCACTCAAGTCACCCACACAGCACATACTTCTACCTGTGATATGTACTATTCTGTGAAAAGCAATCTTAGGGACTGACCATCAGTTTAAAGCACATAGTACCTGGCTTCAAGGTATATGGTGAAACATGAGGAACAAGTAAAGAACAAAATAAGGCTTCATCTATTTATTAGACATGGAGGCACGCAAGGTGAGGGAAGAGGAGGCTTATGTTAGGAAGGTTTGCTGGAAGAGAGTAAGTGTTTGCCAAGGCCTTGAATTCATATCCCAACATCATTTTCTAGAAACCTTATAGCTACTCCAAAAGACAGATTGCCACCTGTTTCTATCTGTTGACCATAGCTTGGAAGAAATGAGCTTAAAACAATTTCAGTGGAACAGAGTCCTATTCTTACTTACATTTCATGTTACTTAATGCCAACTATTTTCTGAGCAGAGTTCCTGGTTGTTGCAAATGGTTAACGAGCTTCACTGCTAACTGAAAGGATGAGGTTTTGAGTCCTCCCACAGATGTCTCAGAAGAAATGTCTTGCAGTCTGCTTCTGAAAAATCAGCCATTGAAAACCCTGTGGGTCTGAGACACATGGGGTCGCCACGAGTTTGAGTTGACTCAATGGCAATTGTTTTTTGTTCATTTGTTTTGTTTTGTTTTGTTTTTCTACCTTCCAGGCACTCATCTAAGAGATTTCCCAATATTGACACAAGTAATTCTTAATAGCCCTGTGAAGCCAGGTATCCCGATTTTTCAGATAAGAAAGTTATGGCTCAGAGAAGTTAAGTAGTTTTCTCAAGTTCACACAGCTAATGAGAGAAGGAACCAGAATTCAAATCCAAACAGTCCGGTTGTAGATTCTGTGCCCTTAACCACAACACCATGGTGACCCCAAACCAAATGTCCACTAACCCACTAAAGGTACATTGGAGGGAGAATGGATTTTCATAAGAAATTTATACCTGGTCATTGAGGAAATCACAAAGCGTGTGGTCCATATCTTCTATAATTGTCTACCTGTGAACAACAATCAGAACAGCAAAAAGTAACCGAGGTTATTACGTTGTCTGCCAGCTCTAATAAGAGTATGTTCTCTGTGAGCTAAGTATACAAGAACTTCCAAACTTCTCTCTTGGGGCATGGAGTATTGTCTTTGTTTTTTTAATTTTCTTAAATGAACAAAAACATTAATTTTAATGTGAGCTTTGGAAGCTACTGGAATTGGAAGACTGTTTCATTTTCTTGTTGTTGGGCAAGAGTATTAAAGGATATTTTCATTCAGTGATAACAATACGTTCACGCTAAAGTACAGCCTGACAAATGTGCCTAATAGCCATTAACTAATAGTATAAGTAATTAAAAGGTAGAATCAAGGTATTGACATATGTATTTGTAAATCATCAAATACCTGATGTACTGAATGAGGACCATAATACTATCTTCAGTTACAAAGCGTAAGGCCAATATTTATTTATCAATAATATCATCACATTACAAAGGAAGGAATTTCTCAATCCCATATTTAGTTGTTCCCATATTAGAATCATTGGATTATACTTCTCTCTAGCTACTCATTGTATTAGATTCCTTTGTTGCTGTTGCTGTTAGGTGCCGTCGAGTTGGTTCCACCTCATAGCAACCCTATGTACCACAGAACAAAACACTGCCCCACCTTGTGCCATCCTCACAATCATTGGTATGCTTGAGCCCATTGTTGCAGCCCTGTGTAAATCCAACTCCTTGAGGATCTGTCTTTTTTTTTTTTGCTTACCCTCTACTTTACCAAGCATGATGTCCTTCTTCAGGGACTGGTTCCTCTTTATAACATTTCCAAAGTACATGAGATGAAGTCTCACCATTCTTGCTTCTAAGCAGCTTTCTAGCTATACTTCTTCCAAGATAGATTTGTTCATTTTTCTGGCAGTCCTGAGTATATTCAATATTCTTCACCAACTCCATGATTCAAATGTATCATTTCTTCTTTGGTCTTCCTTATTCATTGTCCAGTTTTCCCATATTTATGAGTTGATTGAAAATACCATGGCTTGAGTCAAGCGAACCTTAGTCATCAAAGTGACATCTTTGCTTTTTAGCACTTTAAAGAGGTCTTTTGCAGCAGATTTTTGCAGTGCAATACATTGTTTGATTTCTTCACTGCTGCTTCCATGGGAATTGATTGTGGATCCAAGTAAAATGAAATTCTTGACAACTTCAATATTTTCTTTATGTATCATGATGTTGCTTATTGTTCTAGTTGTGAAGATTTTCATTTTCTTTATGTTGAAGTATAACTGATACTGAAGGCTATAGTCTTTGGTCTTATCAGTAAGTGCTTCAAGTCCTCTTCACTTTCAACAAACAAGGTTGTGTCATCTGCATATGGCAGGTTGTTAATGAGTTTTCCTCCAATCCTAATGCTGAGTTCTTCTTCATATATTCCAGCTTCTCAAATTATTTGTTCAGCATACAGATTGAATAAGTGTGGTGAAATGATATAACCCTGATGCAGACTTTTCCTGACTTTAAACCACACAGTATCCCCTTGTTCTGTCTGAACAACTGTCTCTTGGTGTATGTACAGTTTCCTCATGAGCACAATTAAGTGTTCTGGAATTCCCATTCTTTGCAATGTTATCCCTAATTTGTTATGATCCACACAGTCAAATGCTCTTGCGTAGTCAATAAAACACAGGTAAACATCTTTCTGATAATCTCTGTTTTCAACGAAAATCCATCTGACATCAACAATGATATCCCTTGTTCCACTTCCTCTTCTAAATCAATCTTGAATTTCTGGCAGTTCCCTGTCGATGTACTGCTGCAACTGCTTTTGAATGATCTTCAGCCTTAGGGCTGCCATAACAAATTACCAGAGAGTGGCTTAAAACAACAGAAATGCATTGTCTCACATTTCTGGAGGCTAGACGTTCAAATTCAGGGTGTTAACTGTGCCATGCTTCCTCTGAAGTCTCTAGGAGAAGATCTTTTCTTACCTCTTCCAGTTTCTGGAAATCCCAAATGTTCTTTGGTTTGTGGCAGCATAGTCTTAATTTCTGCCTCTGTCTTCACATGGTCATCTTCTCTGTGTGTGTGTCTTTCTCTGCATTTCTTCTTATAAGGACACTAGTCATACTGGATTAGACTCACCCTAATCCAATGACTTCACGTTAATTAATCATATCTGCAAAGAAGTTATTTCCAAATAAGGTCACATCTACAGGTACAGGGTGTTAGCACTTGAACATATCTCTTTTGGGGACACAATTAAACCTATAAGACACATGTTAGACATTTATTTGCCAGAAATCAACTTTGTGATCAATGAAGCTAGTAAAGGGCATTTTTGATTTTATGGAAAGAGCACAAATTAAAATAGCTCTGTGCTATAAAGGAACATTCTGCCAAGTCTGGGTGGCACGTTATGTAATATTGATGTTATTGTCATCATTCACCTATCTGGCCACCCACAAAACATGAAAATCCATGAAGAAAATGAAAATTCTCACAACTAGACCAATAAACAACATCATGATAAATAGAGAAAAAAAGTGAAATTGTCAAGGATTTCATTCTATTTGGATAAACAATCAACATCCCGGAAGTAGTAGTTAAAAAATCAAATGACACGTTGCAATGGACAAATCTGCTACAAAAGATCTCTTTAAAAATTAAAAAAGTAAAAGCGTCACATTGATGACTAAGGTATGTCTGACCCAAGCCATAGTCTTTTCACACCTCTTTTGCATATGAAAGGTGGATAATAAGGAAAAAGGAAAACAGAAGAATTGATACATTCTAACTGTGGTGTTGGTGAAGAATATTGACTAAACCATGGACCTCCAAAAGAAAACCAAATCAGTCTTAGAAAAAATACAACCTGATGGGAAGATGGCAAGGCTTCGGCTTGCTTACTTTGGACACATCATCAGAAAAGACCGATCGCTAGATAAGGACATCAAGTTTGGTAGAGGGTCAGCGAAAACGAGGGAAACTCTCAGTGAGCTGGATTGACACAATAGCACCAACGATGGAATAAAAAATATGAACAATCATGAAGAGAGTGCAGGATGGGGCAAGGTTTTGTTCTACATAAGGTCTCCATGAGCTGGAGCCAGTTCAACAGCAACGAAATTAACAACAAGGAAATGACTTTATGATTTGGGCTCAATTCCTAGGAGGCAGGTTTTCCACTCCAAAGAGCTTCATAACCCATCTTGTCATTAGTCCCTGTAGAGACAAAGAATAAATGGACAGAAACATTTGGCTTTCCAGAACCTCCAAGACTGTTATCTCTGCAGGATAGCATTTAAATGTGCTAGGAGAAGCCCCCACACTGAGACTTTCTAAGTACCAGCCAAAGACTTCCATTGTAATAGCACCTTTCATTAAAATTTTCTTTAGTAGAAAAGCGATATTTTCATGCTTGGAAGATTACAGACGGCCTCTCCACATCCTTTGGACATGCATGAAGCTTGCTAATTATCTTGCAAGATCACAGTTGTATCAGCAATAAAGTTCACCTAGTGTTGGCTACTTGACTTAAAAAATCACTTTAAACTGATGAAGAATGACAAATGAAAGCAATCTGGAGTGTCCCACCTTTTCCTGATTATATAAGGTTCATTGTGCCTGGCCCACTCACTTGGCAGGGATTCACTCCATTGATGTGTATTTTTCATTCCTCCCGCCAGCTCTGAAAGCAAAGGAGAGGTTTACCGCATGCTATAAATATGTAATATGAAAGTTGTGCTGGCTGCCTGCAAATATTCCAGGGCTTAATGACAGTTCTCAAGACTTAAGCTTTGCAGATCCCTGATATCACAGGTGTCTCAGCCACCATGCTGCAGTCATGCTTCCATGGAATTTATTTGAATATTTCAGCATTTTAAGCTATTTGCATCCGTCCAAGGCTAACCCAAGCCTGAAATTTGAGAGCAAGTACTCCCCTCAGACCTTGTTTTGGAAGCACAAAGGAAAAAAGTCAAAAGTGAGACAGACTGAAGACTCTTCCTGACAACCCGCCCAATCAAAGTGCAAAAAGACATTGTCAAAAACTAAACCCGTCCTACTTTTCTAAGTCAAGCACAAAACAAAAAGTATGCTGGGTTAAATGTGGTGCTGCAAAGTGAGAAGCACAAAACATTTCCTGAGGAACAGAGCTGAGCTGCAGAATCTGTGTATGTAGAGAATGCACAGAGGAATTTTAAATGGAACTGCAGATGTTACCACGAGGAACAACTTACTTCAGACATGTAGGTTTAGGAGGCTCTGCTAGCATCTATGAAGACTACTTTTTTGCTTATAAAATTCTACTGTGTACTAAAATGTTTTATGAAATTGTGTTTGTGGGAATTATTACGTCTGTTCCAATTTTACTTATGATTCATTATTTAATATATAGAAATGTGGTTATTGCTGTGATTCATAAATACCTTTCTTCATCATACATATTTCTAGGTTAATATAATTTAATATATTTGCTCAGAGGTGCCGCTAAAAACTTTAAGAAATAAATGCTGTATTTTAATAAGATTTTTTAGAATTTATTCATCAGACCTCGGTTTTGACTTTTCAGGAATTTACTTGATTCTGAACTCCTTTTCCATCTAAGTTAACTGTAGTTTCATTTCTGAGATCTATTCCCCTTCAGCTTCCCAGACTGTGTAATTGGTAGTTGCTGCCAAGTCAGCTCTGACTCATGGAGACCTTATGTGCAGCAGAACAAAACATTGTCCAGTATTGCACTATCTTCATGATCATTGGTATGTATGAGTCCGTTGTTGGGGTTATTGTGTCTATCCATCTCCTTGAGAGTTTCCTTATTTTCACTGACCCTCTGCTTTACCAACCCTGATGTCCTTTTCTCACGATTAGTCTTTCCTGTTGACGTGTCCAAAGTAAGTGAGCTGAAATCTTGCCATTCTCACTTCTAAGAAGCATTCTGGTTGGATTTCTTGTAAGACTGATTTGTTCATTCTGTTGGCAGTCCACAGTATATTAAATATTCTTTGCCAAAACCAGAGTCAGTTTGTCATACTATGGTGATCTGCATGTTGATATGATACTGGAAGTTATGCCACCAGTATTTCAAAATACCAGCAGGATCGCTCATGGTGGACAGGTTTCAGTGTAGCTTCCAGACTAAGCTAGACTAGGAAGAACGGCCTGGCAATCTACTTCCAAAAATTAGCCAACAAAAACCCTATGTATCTCAAATTGTGTAGCAAATACTATAAAAAGTATTCTCATCTACTTAATGCTATTAATTCTTGTTTTCTATAAGTTTTGTTTCTTTTTAACATGTATAATTGATTTATGAGTCTGACAGCCTGAACTAATTTCCAAAGGGCTTTAGTCAGAGGAAGCCCGGATGTTGGGCAGCAGGTTCCATCCTTTCAGGCTAGCACACTTTGGAAACAGAGCATCAACCCCATCCATACTAGTGCCACTGCAGGAAGCACAGAAGGACCCTCATGTTTCAGGAACCACTTCTATTTTATAGGACTTCTGGTAGTGAAATGGTTAAGCACTTGGCTGCTCATCAGAAGTGTACTGATTTACATTTCAAATTCTAAAAATATAGGACTCTGGCAAAATCAAAGCTGCATTGATCTACAGACTCTGTTGAGATCTCACATCACCTAAGATATCTCATTACCTGAGACCTCACATCATCTGAGGACTCTCATCACCTGAGACCTCACATCACCTGAGGTCTCTCATCACCTGAGATTTTACCATCACCTAAGATCTCACATCACTGGAGATCTCTCCTCACTTAAGATCTCCCATCACCTGAGACTTCCATCACCCAAGATCTCAGCAGCATCTGAGATCTCTCATCACCTGAGACCTTGCATCATCCAAGATCTTACATCACCCAAGATCTCACATCATGTGAGATCTCCCATTGCCTAAGATCTCATATCACCAAAGATCTCACATCAATCAAGTTCTCACATCACTCAAGATCTCTCATCACCTGCGATCTCACATTACATAAAACCTCTCATCACCTGAGATATCTCATCACTTGAGATCTCTCATCACCTGAGATCCCACATCACATAAGATCTCTCATCACCCAATATCTCACATCACCTAAGACCTCACATCACCTGAGCTATCTCATCACCTGAGATCTCCCTTCATCTAAGATCTCACCATCGCCTGACAACCACATCCTCTCCAACATGTTTTTATTTAAGCACACTGAGTTTACCCTCAATTTTCCCAAATGGAATTTTATCCCTTCTGATTTGTTCTGAGATAGTCATGTGCCTCTCCTATCGGGTGTGTGAGTATGCTGGGATGGACAACATAATCCCATTTCAATTTTAGCATTTCAACAAACAAAATGTGTTGTAAATATGTGATCAGTTAAAAAGCCAGAAACTATCAAAATTCTGAAAAATATTGATAAACACAGTTTCAATCAAATGTTTTCCCATCACAAAAGAAAGATTAGATATACTGTAAATAATGAATTTAAAATCCATCAGTCCATTCTGGGATTTTATCTATACCATCACCCAGGTGGAAGGCTAGAATGTATGCACCCTTCATCTAAACGTGGGTAGATTCTGATTGTATCTCTTTAAATTCACCTCTACTGAACTGTTGTATTCTTCTCATTTAATAGCATCACAGTATTTCTTGATTTCCTTTGTTCTCTAAACTTTCCATTTATTTTATAAAATTATAAGGGGAGGAAAGTAAAATGAAAATATATGGTAAGGAAGTAGTCCAACAGAGCTGCACATTTTGTGATGGTCAGCATGAACCCTAATCAGAATCACACTGTATTCACTAAAGAATATCAAATCACATGATTAAAGGCTGCTCCTGAAGAAGTACAAAGAAATGGAGAAATGAATGAGCTATTTTATAATACCAGAGTCATAAAACTTGAAACAGAAGACCACAAAAAAAATACAATGGGAAAGAGAAATATGAAAGGAAAGAAGGAAGGGATGAAAGAAATGAGGAAGGAAGGAAGCAAGCAAGCAAGGAAAGAAGCAAAAGAAAGAAAGAAGTGAGGGAAGAAGGAAGGAAGGAGGAGAGAAAGAGATCACAAATTATAGGAAAATGACTTTATCTAGGACCTTCTGGTTCCTAGAAAAATTCTGTTTCCCTTCCTTTGAAATCAACTGTGAAACAACTGAAAAAGTTAGGGGAGTAGGAACATAAAACCGTGAGGAAAATCTGGGTGAACAAAGGTTTATAGAAATTATAGTGTGGTGGAGCTCTGGTGGTGCTGTAGTTAAGAGCTCAGCTGCTAATCATAAGGCCAGCAGTTCAAATCCACCAGCCACTTCTTGGAAACCCTGTGAAGCAGAACTACTCTGCCATATGTCACTATGAGTCAGAATCCACTTGACAGCAGTGGGTTTGCTTTTTTTTTTTTTTAGTAGTGTGGTAGAGGGAGGTCTCCTGGGGTTCTGACACAGGAGCTCTCATCTCTGAGGCTTATCTTCTCCTCTGTCCTTAAAATCGAGCATCTTCTTTTGTTGGTGGTGGTCCCTTCCAAATACACATCAACAAATAGCTGACATCCTCAGAGAAGAGGAGCTCACTGGCAGTGATAACTCGACACTGGAGTGGAATTACCACCATGACAGAAACACATGTTGAATAACACATACATCCTGAAAGAGAACTATTGGGATGGACAAAGGATTTAAAATATGCATAATAGATATTCTTTAAAAGGTGATAATACTAAACACATGCCCTTTTGTCTACGGAGATATTCCAGCTTCTTTGCATATATGGAAATGCCTTCAATCCTCCAAAGAGTTCCTGAAACATGTGTCATTACTGTGCCCAATCTAAAAATTAGACAACAGGAGGACAGAGAGAGTAAGTTACTTGAACACAAGCTGCCAGCCTCCAGAGTGCTCACTGATTAGTAATTAAAGCAAGAGAAAGAAATAATAAAAAAGGAGTCTGATAGAAATATTAGTTATGAAAAATATAATGGCTGAAATAAAGAACACAATAAATAAGAGAATAAGCAGAATAAATACAAGTAAAAAAATCATCTTGATAAAGGTGGAAGAGGGCATCAGAAAATTAAACATAAATAGAAACAGAGGGAAAATTATGAGATAAAGAGGATAGAATCAGACACGTCCACATCCATGGAATAGTCCAAAAAGAAGGAAACCAAATAAATCATGGCAAAAAAAAAAAAAAAGTTCAAAAATATCAATGAATGACTTCTGGCTGAAAATTCTCAGAGAGGGTTAAATAGGTTAAATAAGGCAAAAAGCTACACTAGATGCATTAGAGAGATACTTAAGAATAAGAAAGACACAAAGAAAATTGCAGCAACTTCAAGAGAAAAAGAGCCAATCACCAACAAAGGAACTAGAAGAAAATTGCTATCATATTTCTCAATAGTAACATTGGATTCAAGAAGATGTGAATTAGTATTTCTAAGCCAGTCAAGGGAGAAAAAGACTCTATTATTATACATTTAGTCAGATTCTTATTTAAATGTGAAAGAAAATTACAAATATCCACAGGCACGCAAAAGGTTCAAGGAGTACTTACAAAAAGACCCACCTTGAAAGCATTCTTGGAGAAAGACTCAGATAAAAAGAAAAATAAGTCATAGAAAGTCCTGTAAGAATATGGAATATAAAGAGTATTCAAAAAACTCAGTAAAGCTTATTGTATTAAAAAAAAAAAAAAAAGGCAAGAAAAAGAAGGAGTAAATCCGCGGCCACCTAAAAATAAATTTAAAAATTATTGATAACGTGAGATTTGCAGGAAGAGAAGATATCAAAAGGATGTAAGAATATGCTAAACATTCTCATGTGTTAAACAGAAATTTTGATATACAGAAATGGAGAGATATTATCATTTCCATTTAACAAATACATCAAATTTGTTAAGATATCGGTTATCCTTAAATTGATTTATAGATTCAGTGCAAAGTCTATCAAAATCCCAGAGGTTTTTTTTTCTTTTTAAGGAATAGGTAAACTGATTCTAAAATGTATACAAAAATGTAAAGAATCTAGAAAAGTCAAAACAATCTTGAAAAAAAATAACGAAGTTGGAGGGCTAACACTACTTGATCTCACCATCCACCATAAAGCTACAAGACAGCATGATATTGGCAGAAGGATAGACAAATAGACCAACGGAGAAAAATAGGAAGAACAAAAACAGACTGTCATAGACAACATCAATTAATTTTTGTCCAACGTGCCAAGTCAATCCAGTGGGAAAAACTAAGTATTTTTAAAATACTGCTGGAGTAATAGTCACATAAGGAGAAAAAAATAAAAAACCTGGACTCCATCGCGTGCTATAAACAAAAATTAATCCAAGGTCGATCATAAACCTAATGTAAAATAAAAAACCATAATGTTTCTAGAATAAAATAGAATATTTTTGCAACCTGGGGGTAAGCAAAGATTCCCAGGGCAGGAAATTAAAAGTAGGAGCCACAAAAATAAAATCAAAAGCACTGACTTCATCAAAATTAAAAAGTTCTGCTAATCTAAACATACCACTAAGAACATATATCAATAAATCACAAATTCAAAAAAAATCTACAGCACATATATATGAAAATTCAACTGTAGAAACACAACCCAATTTTTAAAATTAAACAAAAAATTGAAAGGAATACTTAACAAAAAAAGATATAGGGATGTCCAACAAGCACATGAAAAGATGCTCAACATCATTAGTCATCAGAAAAATTAAAATTAAAATTGCGATGAGATGTCATTTCACACCCAGTGAAATAACAACAGGTACTTACCAAGGAGATGGAACAACTGGTATTCTTGCACATTGCCAGTGGGAATGTAAAATGGTACAACATTTGCAAGAGTATTTTTGCAATTTCTTGTAAAGTTAAACATGTATATACCCTATAACTTGGCAATTCCATTTGATGGTATTTACTGAAGAGAAATGAAAACATCTGACCACAAAAAAGATGGATACAAGAATGTTTATAATAGGTTTATTCACTACAGACCAATTGGAAATAATCCAAATGTTCACCAAAAGGAGAATGGATTTTTAAAAATTGTGGTATAGTCATATATCCACATGATGGAATGCTATTTAAAAAAGAAAGGAAGGCAGAGGACTCTGGCAAGATGGCGCTCTAGGCAGAAGCACCATGCCATCCCTCCACAACAAAGATCCAAAAAACTAAGCCAAACAGAATCAACACTCCTGAAACCCTAGAACATCAAATAAAGAGATAAAGAACTCAGCCGAACACCAAACGGAGTAAGAATACTGAAAGAGAACAGAGAGCGAGGAGAGATTCA
>NW_004444008.1:8434566-8461902 GCF_000243295.1 Trichechus manatus latirostris
AAAAAAAAAAGAAAGGAAGGCAAAGAAAAAAAGAAAGAAGGAAGGAAGGAAGATAGACCAGAATACATAATTGTAAATTTGAATGAATCTCAAAACAATTATGCTAAATAAAAAACCTCACACTATAAAATTCATTTTATCAGAAGTACAAATATAGGCAAAAGACATCTATGGAAGTCAGTATTGTCATCTCTGGGGTATAGGAGAGATTGGCTTGAAAGGAATTTAAGAATCCTCAAGGTAATGCAAATATTCAGTTTCTTCTTAGAGGTGGTGCTTACAGAGGTGTATACAGTTATCAAAATTCATCGGACTAGAGACTTAAGAACTATGCATTTTACTGTAAGTTAATTGTACTTCAATTTAGAAAGATCAATAGGAGTTATTAAGCATATTTATGGGTTTCTAATTTTAGGAAACCACCATAAGAATAAAAATAAAACTGGTAATTTTAACTTGTAATTTAAACCTGATGTATCCAATAGGAGAATCAAAACTAAGCAATTATAGTAAACTGGAAACATGAGTTGAGTGCAGAAATAAATCCTAATATAACGGTAATTACAATAAATGAAAATGTTTCAAACTCAGAAATTAAAAGACCAAGAATGCAATATTAGTTTAAAAAAAAAAAATAACCCAACAATCCAAAAGAACGAAAAAACGTTAAAAACTAATACCAGGGAAATAAGACCCATAAAGTTTGCAGTAGTAATTTTACCATTTGATTCAATAAATATCAAGGCCAAAATATCTTAAGAGGTGAAGGAGAATGTTACAATGATAAAATAACATATAGCCACAGTGAACCTATATGTACTTAACAATATAACCTTAAAGTATACAAAACAACTGACAAACTGAGGAGATAAATGGATACATGAACAAAAGTAGCTGGATATTTTTAAACTCCCATTTTGGAGACAAGGAGACAAAAATAAGCAGAGGCAGAGATGAAATGAATGCTGAAATTAGTAATTTCAAGCATTTATATTTGGAATTCTAAATGTAACAAACAGAGAACACACAGTCTAGCTGATTAGTTACTGCCTGTCCATCACTGTTTCTAAGTATAAAAACTGAGAGTGTTTAAAAACTTTTACAATTTGGTATTGCTGAGATATCTAACAGCATTATCATTTTTTCTAGTATTTCATTTTATTGAATTTTCCAAAATATTGGTTTGTGATAGATTGGAAACTTAAAAAAAAACAAAAAACTGGTCCTTCACTACAGAAATTTTGAGCAGCACTATGTTTAAGCAAATAAGTTACAGGTACTGATCATATGTTAGACCACAGCTGAATCCTCAATAAATTTCAAAGAAATCAGTGTGCTACAACTATGTTCTCCTGTCACAGTGAATGAAAACTCAAAATTAATAACAAAGCGTGACTCAATTTTTTCCATATTTCTAGAAACTCCACAACATACGTTTTGCTAAAAAGGAAATGATACAGGAAATTATGCAATACTTAGAACACAGCAACATAAAAAGCATTATATGTCAAAATGTGTGGGATACATCTAAAATGGTATCAAGAGGAAAACTTTTATCTTAAAATATATTTTCAGGGGGCAAGAAAAATTGAAAACAAATGAACTAAATTAAGGCAAAAATATGTTGAATTTATTACATTAAAATAAGCATTGATTTTAATGAAAAACACATGGACAAAGTTAACGACAGATAACAGATTGAGATAATATATTTGCAATATCTAAAACCAACAAGGGATCGTATTATCTAAAATATGCAAGAAATGCCTATAAATCAAGAAGAAAAAAGAAAAATAAATCACAATAGATACGGAGGCAAAAAACATGAAGAGGAAATTCGTATGAAGAAGAAACCCACAAGGCTAGCAAGATATGAAAAGATGTTCAAATTCATTAATAATTGGAAAAATGAAGGTTAAAACAACAAGAGATCTCATTTTACAGCCACCAGCTTGGCAAATATTGGAAAGTGGGATATTGACAAGTGTTGGCAGATATGTAAACATAGAAGATGCCTTGTCCAGGGGGATTCCTAGGTAGACTCAGCCTTTGGAGAACAATCTGGCATGACTGAGTTAAATTTAATATACATATATCATCTGTTGCAGCAATTTCACTCCTGGGAACAAATCATAAGGAAAAGATGAATAAGATGTGCATAAAAGTGTTCCCAACAGCATCTTGTGTGACAGCAAGGAATCTGAGGGATTCTAAATGTCGACGTTTTGGGAAAAGATAAGGAAAATGCTGTTTAACTGCACTCCATGGACGGTAAGCATGTGGCAGTCAGAAACCATGCACAATATATATGCCCAGCAATATGGATGGTCTCCAAAACAGAGTGCCGAGTGGAAAAAAGCAAAATGTAGAATGAGTCATAGGGATTTACCTTTAGTATCAATTTAAAATACATGTACACAAGACAACAATATTTATCTTTATAACAAGATGCAGCAATAGAAAGATGCACGTCTCACCCATCACAAGGGTGGTGGTGTAGGGGAATGCAATAGGGAAGGGGGGATCTAAGGGGCTACGTAACTAAGTAAACAAGGGAGGATCTTTACCATACAACTGAAGGAGATGTGGCAAGAACCGAGGAGTCTGAGCAATGCCACACTCTGCACCACCAGAACTCCCAAAACAAAATGAGCAATGTTCTTATTTTAGAAAAATTAAACTCCCCCCACCCTATGTGGCAAAACTGGTCATTAGGTAACAAATTATGTTGCTTGGATAACTTTCTGTATCCTCTGTAGGATTTTTCAATTTTATGAAATTGGATGGAGCTAAGCAAAGCAGCAATGGAAGCTTTTTAGCAGTAAGATGTGGTCTTCTCAGCCAAGTTTTCAGCAGAGGTATTGCTCTTGGAAGGACACTATCCACAATGGTGAATTTTATATGTCCACTTAGGTAGGCTGTGGAGCCCAGTTGTTTGGTCCAACACTTGTCTAGAACCTGTTATGAAGCAGTTATATACCATTCAATTGGCTGGCCTTAAGTACAGCAGATTACCCTCCATAATGTGGGTGAACTTCATCCAATCAGTTGAAGGCCATAAGAGAAAAAAAGGAGCTTTCTAAAGGATATATTTTGCCTTCAGACTATAAAGATATTTTTCCAGGACTCCCTCACCCTTAGCCTAAGCTATGGATTTTGAAACACAAGTCTGCAGGAGTCTCCAGCCTGTCAGGTGACCTACAAATTTTAGACTTGCCAGGCCCACAATCACATTAGCCATTTCCTTAAAATCTCTCAATAGATAGATAGACAGACAGACAGAGAGATATAGACAGACAGACAGACATACAGATAGACAGATAGATAGACAGACAGACAGATAGATAGATAATTGATTCTGTTTCTCTAGGAATCCTAGAAACCACCTTTCCAGGTTATCAGTATTCCATACACTCTTCATCTATACAAAGAGATTCGGGAAGTCAGCTCTCTGAAAAGTTACAGTAAGAAGTGTTTCATTATTCTCACAAGAATAAAAGAGCCCCTGCCCCCCAAAAAGTCAAAAATGCTCATCATCCACCTTTGTCTGGATATTTCCAAACTGTCCCCATATGCAATATCAGTTGACAAAATCATGGTGGCAGCTAGAAAAAATAAAATGGTAGAAACCAACCATTCACCATTAAAATCTTAATTGAATTATTAACTTGGCAACATCCTTCCCCCACCCGCCAATCCTAAACTGCTCCTTGCTCCCTGTAGAATACAGCTTTTGGAGGAGACAGGAAGCATTTACGAGGGGGGCTGGTAAATCTAATAATTTGCTTATGTGGAAATTTTTTTCAAGAACTGTGCACCTGAGGACGTCTCCAAAATTAAATAGTTTAAAGACAATAGCAGCCCACTTGTTTCTTTTTCTACCACAGGTGCCTGTCAGTTACAAAGAGCTGTCATTTTAAAAGCAGCTGTGGAGCCAACATGGTGGCCCCGGACCGGGAAACTGCAAACTGCTACCCTGGAATGGCTGTCCTCTCTCCAGAGATCATCATTAGCTAGGAGGGATAAGTCAGAGGATTACCACACATCACCTAGCTGGGTTAGGAGTTTCTTCTGGAGCCCTTTGTTGCTGTTATTAGGTGCTGTCGAGTAGTTGCAACTCATAGAGACCCTACGATACAACAGAATGAAACACTGCCCAGTCCTGCGCCATCCTCATGAACTTTGCTATGCTTGAGCCCACTGTTGTAGCCACTATGTCAATACATCTTGTTGAGGGTCTTCCTCCTTTTTGCCAACCCTCTACTTTACCAAGCATCATATCCTTCTCCAGGGACTGATCCTTCCTAATAACATGTCCAAAGTACATGAGACAAGTCACATCATCCTCGTGTCTAAGGAGCATTCTTGTGTGCTTCTTTCAAGACAGAGTTGTTTCGTTTTTTTGGTAGCCCATGATATATTCAGTATTCTTTGCCAACATCATAATTCAAAGACATCAATTCTTCTTCAGTCTTCCTTATTCATTGTCCAGCTTTCGAACACATATGAGGTGACTGAAAACACCATGGCTTGGGTCAGGCACACCTTAGTCCTTAAAGTGACATCTTTGCTTTATAACACTTTAAAAAGGTCTTTTGCTGCAGATTTGTCCATGCAATGTGTCGTTTGATTTCTTGACTGCTGCTTCCATGGGTGCTGATTGTAGTTCCAAGTAAAATGAAATTCTTGACAACTTCAGTCTTCTCTTCCAAAAAATTAGCCGTTGATGACTCTATGGAGCACATTTCTACTCAGGCACACATGGGCTCACCCTCACCCTGTGGGGTCGACTGCACAGCAAGGGGTACTGGTAGTGGTGAGCAGAGTCGCCTGTGTTCCAGGCAGGGGAAGGAAGAACTTTTGCTTTCTCTTCCCTTTGCTTTCTGAGTGCTTCCAAGGGGTGCACACAGCAGACCTCATACAGAAAATCATGGGGCAGGGTTTTGTCGCTACCGGTGCAAATGCCTAGATTTGGCCCAGGGGATAGGATCCATAGCTATAAACTCCCCCAGCCTATTCTAGGCACACTGATTGGAAAGGGAAGCCCTGCCACAGGGAACAAGCCCAGTGTAATCTTTCCAGTCCTAATAACACGGGAGAGGCTGAATATTCTCCTGAGGGACTCAAGAGGTAGGAAAGCAAATAAAAAGAATGAGAAGGGTTTACAGCCAAACCTTACGAAACTTAGATTTTAGGTTTTTCCTCTTTGAATTTGAAGATATGAGTGTGTGTGTATAAATATATACATATTAGTGAGACCTTTCCATCTGCAAATATGCATATCTGAAACTCAAAAATTCTCATCCATTATGTACTTAATTATTTTTATTATAATTTCCTTTTCTACCTCTGGAACACCAATCATTTTATATTAGGTCTCTCTGATTTTTCCTCCAATTCTATGACCTTTTACCTATGAGTTCTATCTTCCGGTGTTTTCGTTCTTCATCTTAATAGGCTCTAAATACCTGATGCAAGACTGTCTATTTTCTCCTTCAAGTAATATACTAGTGTTTTGTTTTTTTCACTTTTTTAATTTTGGGGAAAATATGCACAGCCAAACATACACCATTTCAACAGTTTCTACAGGTCCGATTCAGTGATATTATTCTTCAAGTTGTGCTACCCTTCTCACTGTCCTTTTTCAAATTATTCCACGACTGTTATCTTAAACTCTTAATATACTGACATTATTAGTTTTGTTTTATTTTTAGTCCAGCTCCATGTCCCTGAGGCTGTTAGAGCTGACAGCCCCAGAGGAAAAAAAAGTCAGAAAACAGATGTTTCCCTCACTGTGACTGTTGGCCTGCCCACCCAAATTTTCAGTAAGTTAGAGGTGGTGGGCAGAATTATCCTGGCAGCTGGAAGTTCAGTGAAAGTCAAATTCAAGTGCCTTTTCTCAGGATCTCTGCAAAAATCAAGACAAAAAATTGTAACGAATAGGAGGAGGGTCAGGAAGAATCTGAAAGGAATCAGTAAAGTCTTGTATATCAATCTCTATCTCTCTCTTTTCCTCTCTCTATCTCTGTCTCTGTCTCTCTATCTCTGTCTATAGCTATACATAAATGAGTTCAATCAGACCACTAGAAAAAATGTAGAACAAGGGATTTCTAATAGACGTTTAATGTTACGCATTTGGAGGAGCCACTAAAACAGCCTTCAGCATCGGATGCTAAGCTTGAGGGCCCCCAGGACAGGAATGTTCTCCAAGGTTGTCTTGCCTCTGACTGCCCAACAGAGATTACCTGGAGTCTGGACACAGCACTTCCCCTCTTGTACAATGAACGGGGACACCCTGGATGGTGCAAGTGGAAAACACACTCGGATACTAACCAGAAGTTTGGACGTTTCAGGCCACTCAGACTTGCCTTGAAGAAAGACGTGAAGTGTGTGGTGGGGGCGGGGGCAGGAGGAATAAGCCTGGGTCTGTGTCCACCTCTCACTTACTTACTACTGGAAGTAAGAACAAAAATGGAGGCGCTATGATTAGTGCCTGTATTAAAACTGAAGAACAGAGAAAAGGCGCATTGGGTAAGACCTTGTCTCTCCACTAAGTCTTCGGCTAACCCAGACCCAGGCCACACTCACTTGATGGGCTTAAAGGGCTTTACATGAAGTGCTGCTTATATTGAATTTCTTTGTTTCTTGTTTCGAAGGTCCCTGAAGACATGGCAACTACAAAGCTGCCCTGAATAACAGGAATGTTGAACAGATGTTATTTAGGCATTTCCACATAATAAAGACTTCTAAGAATCCCCAATGCCCAATTATCCTAACAGTTACTCCAAAGTTTTCATTCAACGCATGATAAATGCAGACAATATTGACTTGAATAAAACCACAATTATTTAGAGTGCTGGTGATGTCAATCAAAGGGGACATCTAAACAATCGAGCACCACGTTTTTTTGGGCCCACAAAAGCCAATAACCCAAAATTTGGACTTACATAGAAACAAATAGCTGAGTAATAACTGCTTGATAAACGCTAGGTTTTCTGAGGGAAAGAATCTGGTATTTTCTGCATTCTAGATCAAAACTGTATTACAATAGCTAGCAGTGGGCTTTACTTGATAGCATATCGTGTGCCTATCCTTTGCCCTAATCAGAAGGTGGTTATGTGCAGTCTGAAAAGGTAACATCTTTCCATCGGTATTTTTACTTTGTTTTGGAAGTACAGGTCTAGGATAATTGCAGTAATTGTCAGAATTTGCAGAAGTACCCCCCCCTTTTTTTCCTTTCACAGCGAAAGTGCAAACACTTTCTCCACAAGTCCACAAATGTAGCTCCCAGTGAATCCCAGTTGAAGAAAGAATCTTACGTGGAACAAAGAAGACATTCATGCGCTAAGATAATTCTCCATTTTTCTTCTATTACACTTCTATTCTTACAATTAATACTGTGATTCGATGACAATATGAGACTTAGGTTAATCAGAACATGAAAGGCCAGGCCAAGCCCAATTTAAAAATTCAGTATTTTCATATGAAAAGCAGGCAAAAAAATAGCTTCCACTGTGCCCGAATAATACATATTTTAAAAGGAGACAAATAACCTTTGGTGTCAAAAAGCAGATCTGATGGTTGACAGCTATCCACTTATCAGCTATAAACCTTTCTGAAAGACAGCTACAAGAATTTAAATGAGAAGCCAGAAATTAATAACCCTTTCACTCCACTGCCCACGCTCTCTCAGGTAAAATTAAAGGAGGCGTAAACAAAATGCGTGCTAAAGAAATCTTTCTGTGCCTATCAGAATTCAGTCTCTAGGAAAAGCTGGGAAGTAAAGAGGACCATGGAGTCCTTGGGTGGCGCAAACAGTTGAGCAATCGGCAGCTAATCCACAGGTTGGAGGTTTGAGCACACCCAGAGGCACTTAGGAAGAAAGACCTGGCAATCTACTTCCAAAAAATCAGCCACTGAAAACCTTAGGGATTATAGTTCTACTATGACACACATGGGGATGTCATGAGTCAGCATTAACTCTCTAGCAACCTTCTTTTTTTTTAAGAAGGCCCTGGTGGCACAGTGGTTAAGCGTTTGCTGCTAAGCAGAAGTTGGCAGTTCAAATCCACCAGCCGCTCCTTGATGCTATGGGGAAGTTCTACTCTGTCCTGTAGGGTTGCTATGAGTTGGAATTGACTCAACAGCAATGGGTTATAAAGGTACTATAGACATAGCTTTGGGGAAAAAAAGTTACAAGGGCGCTGCCCTCATCTTCAAGAAATGTGTCAACTGATTGAAATAGACTAAAGAGGAGTTGGAGGAGTTTGTATTCTCACCTCACAGATGTCTCCTTGGTTCTGGGTGACATTCACGACCTGCAGAAAGTACAGAGAGTCACAGGTGTCTTGTGCAGTTCCTCCCTGCCTTCTGCATGGTGCTGATTGCCCTCTCTTTGCTAGAACAGATGCAGCTCTTGAAAAGGCGGACACCTCGCCTATTTAGGTAGGTCATGGATTACGAGAGTAAAGGTTTCTCAAACTCAGTCGTGAGCTCTTCCCGCAGAAGAATCTCACAAGGTAAAGAATGAATTTGAGCAGATGGCTACCTCCTTCAAGTCTAGAGGATTCAGCTCAAGTAGATTTCTTTTCTTTAATTTAAAATGTTTGAGTTATAAAATATTTCAAGCATACAGAAAATAACATTCTTGTACCCACCACCAAGATTTAATATATGTTAATAATTTTCTATATTACACCTAAATTTCTTTCTTTCTTTTTTTTTTTTAATAAGACAGAAAGCCTTATGAAACTTGCTTTATGGAGCCATGGAGATTTCTACAAACCTCTGTCAATAACACTTGCTCATTTAACCACCACCACAACTCTGAGACTCCATTGTCGGTGGCCAACAACTCCTCTTCTCCCCATAACGCTAGCGCTCTTTTTTATGCATTTGCTTTAAATGGTGGCTGCTTCTATTATTTCATCTAATAGAGTGAAACTCTCGGTGGTGGACAATTGACTCTGGCAGATTCAAACTACTGTTCCAACAAAAAGAGCCGCTCTAGATTGAACATGTCTAATGAAAATGTTGCATTTCTAGGATTCCAAAAGGCTACTCATGAATTTCAATTTTATATGTGCCTTATTATATACTCCACATAAAATGTCCCTGGGGAAATCACAAAATAAAACTTGATTTCTAGAGCAACCCCACCTTTGAAATCACAAAATTGAAATAGGCCTTAGAGATCACTCCGTCCATAGGTAAAGAAACCCTTCTGTAGCTCAGAAAGGGATGGGAAGTAGTCTAAGGGTGTATAACACACTATTGCGGAGCCAGGACTTGAATCCAGGTTCCTGGCTTCTATTGGAATGTAGCAAGGGTGTTATAGAGACAACTTGGAAATAAAAGATTCACTGTATTTTCCACCTTGCTGAAGATGTATCTAATTTTACCAGTTACTGGGATATGAGAAGAGAGAAGTGAAAGCTAATAACTCATTATTGTCATCTCTACAAATGTTTTCTGGCTATCTAAGCGTAGTTATTTGGGGGAAGGGCTTTAACAGAAGACTCTATTCCTTAATCCTCCCGTAAATTTCAATTTAACTATAAATGCTGTCTGAACTGATGGCTGTGTCAATGCAATACCTATAAAACTGCAGGTGCTCAGTAAATATTAGGTGAATTCACCCATAGTTAAAAGCTTAAAAAAAAAAAAAGCCATTCCATGAGGAACACAATCATGAAACGCAAGTGTCTAGTGCTTAGTTTTGGGCAGAGAAGCAAAAATCTTCCCTGAGAATTCATAACAAGAAACTGACCTTTACATGGACGTGGGACTCTAAATCATGCTCCTGTGGGTCCTGATAACCACTGAGATTCACAAAGTTCTCAGGTGATTAAAATACCAGAGACAGAATAGAAACCAACTGTGCTTAATATTCTTAAAAGAAATACAACCAGAATGCTCCTTAAAAGTGAAGATGGCCAGATTTCGACTTACTTACTTTGGACATGTCAAGAGGAAAGATCAATCTCTAAAAAAGGGCATCATGTTTGGTAAAGCAGAGGGTCAGCAAAAAGGAGGAAACCCTCAGTGAGGACTGCCACAATAGCCACAGTAATACGCTCAAACATACCAACCATCATGAAGATGGTGCAGAACTGAACAACGTTTCTTCTGTTGTACAGAGTCACCATGGGTGAGAGTTAACTTGATGGCAACAAACAACAACATTTCATAATTTTTATGACAGTTTTTTTTTTTTTTTTTTTAGATATCCTTTGTCAAGATAAGAAAGCCAACTTTCATCCCTAACCCAGAGTGGCTTTTGTTTGTGTTGTTTTTAAACAAAGGGTGAGTTAGATTCACAAGTACATTGTATAGCATTTTGGAGCATGTTATTTTCCGTATCATGTGTAACAGTGATGTACAATTTACTCTTTTGTGTTGTCCTGGGCTGATTTTGTATCAAGGTTATGTACAACTCATGAAAAAGTGAATTGGAGAGTGTTTCTTCTTTTATTTTTTTGTATTAGAATTTGTAACATATTGAAATTATCTAGGTCTTCAATTACTGTTGGTGCCCAATAATTGATAATTTAGAGGCATTCTATTGTGTGAATCATAACAAATTAGGAATAGTGTTACGAAGATTGGGAATTCCAGAACACTTAATTGTGCTCATGAGGAACTTGTACATAGACCAAGAGACAGTAGTTCGAACATAAAAAGGGGATACTGTGTGGTTTAAAATCAAGAAAGGTGTGTGTCAGGGTCGTACCCTTTCAATATACTTATTTAATCTGTATACTGAGCAAATAATCCTAGAAGCTGGACTACATGAAGAAGAATGGGGCATCTGATTTGGAGGAAGACTCATTAACAACCTGTGAAATGCAGAAGACACCACCCTTCTTGCTGAAAGTGAAGAGGAATTGAAGCACTTACAACTGAAGATCAAAGACCACAGCCTTCAGTATGGATTACACATCAACATAAAGAAAACAAAAATCCTCATAACTGAACCAATAAGCAACATCATGACAAATGGAGAAAAGATTGAAGTTGTCAAGGACATCATCTTACTTGGATCCACAATCAACACCTAGGGAAGCAGCAGTCAAGAAATCAAAGGACGTATTGCATTGGGCAAATCTGCTGCAAAAGACCTCTTCAAAGTGTTAAAAAGCAAAGATGCCACTTTGAGGACTAAGATATGCGTGACTCAAGCTCTAATGTTTTCAGTCACTTCATATGCATGTGAAAGCTGGACAGTGAATAAGGAAGACCGAAAAAGAATTGACGCCTTTGAATTGATTGGTGACTCTTTGGTGTTGGTGAACAATATTGAATATACCATGGACTGCCAGAAGAACGAACAAATCTGTCCTGCAAGAAGTATAGCCAGAATGCTCCTAGAAGCAAGGATGGTGAGACTTCATCTCACATACTTTGGACATGTTATCAAGACAGTTCTGTCCCTGGAGAAGGACATCATGCTTGGTAAAGTAGAGGGTCAGAGAAAAAGAGGAAGACCCTCAATGAGATGGATTGACATAGTGGCTACAACAATGGGCTCAAGCATAATAATGATTGTGAGAATGGTGCAGGACCTGGCGGTGTTTCCTTCTGTTTTACAAAGGGTCGCTATGAGTCGGAACTGACTGGCTGACACCTAACAACAACAACAACATTCTTTTCTTTTAGGAGCAGATTTGTAACTAATAATCCTATTCATTTAGTGCTTACCAGACTCTTCGGGTTGTCTTTTTCCTACTTCATTTATGATTTTAAACTGATTCTAATAAAGTGTTTGATAATATTTTCTGTAATTTTAATCTCAGATTCATCTATAATTATGTCACTTTCTTTTTTTTTTATCAGTTTTCCACCTATGTCAACTTTAATAGTCTTTTCAAAGAAACAACTTTTGTCTTTGTCTATTCTGTCTTTGAATGTTTGTATTCTACAACAGCTCTCACAATTGTAGAGGCTAAAACATCCCAAGTCTGTGGATCAGGGTAGAGGCCTCTCCCAATTCACAGAGCTGCAGAAGCTGGTGAACCCAAGGTTGGCAGGGTGGAGAGGGGCTCCAGCTCACAGGCTGTGAAGGTCAACAAATTGCAAGATCAGCAGACAAGACTGCAAGGTTTCTCCTTATTCACATAGCTGCAGGGGCTGGCGAACTCAAGATCAGCAGGTCGGGGAACCAGACTCTTGCTTGCAGGCTGAGCAGATCGATGAATTCCAAGATCAACAGGTAAGCTGTTATTTCAAGTCAACAAGAGGCAGCTGCTGAGTCTGGAACAAGCCAAAAAACCTTGGCAAGGTGAGCAGGCAGAAAGTAACTGGTGGAAGGCCGAAAGATGAAACTGAGGGGGTGGTGAGCTGCCACAGGCCCCACTTCTGCCAGTACCACTCAGCAGATTCCATCATGAGGGTGATCACACAACAAATTTCAACAGGGAAGTGATTACAACATTATACAACTTGTAAAACACTGAGAATAATGGCCTAGCCAGGTGGACATACAATCTTAACCATCACACCCTATTACTTGTCAAATTTTACGATCTCGTGCTTGTTACTTACGGTTCACGATGTATCCATACTAATTATTTTTGTCAGTTTTAGTTTCATTTTTCAGTAGCTGGGAGGGGCATATGATAATCTCTCACTACGACGGTAGATATTTCAATTTCTTTATTTTAAAACATTTTTTGCAGCATTTATTCTGAAGCTGCACAAAAAGGTATATACTGTATCAGAATTGATATATCTTCCTGGTATATTAAATGTTCTAATGATGCATTATGTACTACTATTGCTTTTCTCCTTAACATCTTTTTTGTTCGATAGTAATAACATCACATCATTTTATTTAGATTAGTAGTTGGCCAGCTATTTCTTTTTTCTACTTTTTTATTCCAAATTTTCTGTGTCTTTTTGTTTAAGATTTCTTTTTTTACTCCCTTTGTTCCTTTCTTTAAGACTTTTTGTTCTCCTTCCATTTTTGCCCACACTAGTTAGGAAGGTAAACACTTTTGTAACAGCCATTTTTAACTTGACAAAATCCAAATTAATCATATTATTATTGTCTGCCTAAACTATGTTAAAAACTTAGAATTCCTTAGGTTTAATTACCTCTCTCCTGAATTATATTCTGTCTAGTATTTTATATTTTCTAATATTTTATTTCTTTATTATATTTCTGACCTTTTTAAATTGGACCTTACTTTTATTGTTTCCTAAAGATGATTTTTGGTTTGACTTACCTTCATGCTTACAGTTTTCTTTGTTCCCCCATTCCTTTCTTTATTTCAGATATTCCTTTTGGGTTTATTTTCTGACTGCAGTAAACTCTCAGTTTTTGTTTGTCAGAAAAAAATGTCTTTACATTGCACTCATTCTTGAAAGACAGGGACTCTGGGCATTGGACTCAAGACTGACAGTTACTTATCTTTTAATACTTTGAGAAAATTATTCTGTTGTCTCCTGGTTTTCGTGATTGCTTTTGAGAACTCAGCTTTAATTTGGGTGACTTTCTTTCCTATACAGTCTGTCTTCTGTCTTCACTTGATTGTAAACCTCTCCATTTCTGTTTATAGGAAAATGTCTTTATTTGTCCTCCTCCTTGAAAGAGTATTTTTGAGTATCCAACTCTGGGTTGACAGTTGCTTTTTATTTCTAGCTGCATTGAAGCTCTTTGCTTTATCTTTGGTGTTCTACAAAGTCATCATGGTGTATCTAAGTGTGGATTCATTTTTATTTATACAGCTTAGGATTTATTGGATTTCCCGAATACCATTTTTGTCTTTCATCTGCTTTGAAAAATGATTAGTCCTCATATCTTTAATTATCACTTCTTCCCATTCTCTGTTATTTTATTCTTCCACTATTCTATATAGATGTATACTAGATCTTATCACTCTAATTTCCATATCTCTACTTTTTATTTTTTATCTTTTTTTCTCTCTACTGAACTCAGGATAATTTCTTTAAATCCATCTTTAGCTGTATATAATAATTATCTAATATTAAAAATATCTGTTGATTTTTTTCCCATGTCAATTCCTAATTTTTTATTTATGATATTATATTTTCTCCTTTTACAAGTCTACCTAGTCATTTGATAGTCTCTTGTTCTTTAGTCACTTTTAGTACTCTGTTCTTTGTTTTTCTTTTTTCCTTTAAACTGATGTGTTCATTCTTTTGGTAGTCCATAGTATATTCAGTATTTTTCTGAACACCACGCTTCAAATGCATCAGTTTTTCTTCTGCCTTTTTTTCACTTTTTATTTTGCAAAGACCTCAGCCAACCCCATGGGAGCTCTGAAACTGGCATGAGAATCAGATCTTTACCATTGTATCCACCAGTCACTGGATGTGCCCTTGGGAAAGGGGTTGATCTTAGACAAGTTAGCCCTCTTCAACTGAGGTAAATTTTCAGACAGCTAAGGGCTGCATGCAACCAACACTCCCAGAAGTTGGGGGAAAAATTCTTTAGTCCTGATAGGGAACTCAAGGGAAATTGCACAGCATTTACCACAGAAAATTCAACCAGAAGATTCCATAAAGTTATACAAAACAACACATGTCTATGCACCATCACCACAGTTAGAAAATGTAATTTAAATAAGAAACCACTGATTACTGCAACAAAAACTACAAAATAACTCAGAGAAAAACTAACGTGTACAATTTTATAGATAAAACTATGCAATCTGATGACAACGCATTAACGAAGAATAGGATGGCTCAGTATTAAAAGATGTAAATTCTTCTCAAATGGAACAACAATTTCTATGCAATTCCAATCAAAGTCCAGTCATATTTAATCTGAAATGTGGCAAGCTGATTCTGCAACACATGTGGATATGGATGACATAATGGCCCAAAACACCAAGGACTCCTCAAGAGGAAAACTGTGGTTTTAAGATTTTTTTGCTTGTTTGTTTAACTAGATAGCAAGACTGAGCCATAGCAATAAAGAGAGTATAGAATGGGTTACGCAGACCTTTGGGACAGAATAAAGAAACCAGAAAGAGATCTACATATATATGCAAATGAAATATATCAGAAGTGGTTTTACTCATCAGTAGGTTGACAAACTACTCAATAAGATGTTGCCAAAACAATTAGTTACCTATACGTATCTATGGAGCCCTGGTGGTGCAATGGTTGAGAGCTACAGCTGCTAACCAAAAAATCAGCAGTTTGAGTCCACCAGCCACTCCTTGGTAACCCTATGGGACAATTCTACTCTGTCCTATAGGATTGGTAAGAGTCGGAATTGGCTCTACAGCAACAGGTTTGATTTTGGTTTTTATACGTTCCTACATGGGATAACTAATCATACACAAAAATCAATTATGGATGAAATAAAATCAAACCTTTTTAAAAAAATTAAAAAAAACAGGGAGAATACCATTATGACCTTGGGCTAAGGAAAGATTTTTTAATGAGAGGGAAAAAAGAAAAAACACCCTACCATTTTAGAAGAAAATATAGGTATGTTAGTTACATTGACATAAAGGAGTTTAAAAAAAAATCTATTAAAAAGATGGTAAAGGGTATGACAAACTGAGAGAAGATATTTGCAATACACATAAAAAGAAAGAATTTGTGCCTGGATTTTATATTCCAGATGTTAGAGTAAGCTGCAGTTGAGTCAGCCTCCAACTTATGGTGACCCCATGTGTTACAGAGTAGAACTGCTACATAGGTTTTCTTGTCTGTAATCTTTGGGGAAGTAGACTGCCAGGTCTTTCTTCTGAGGAGCCACTGGGTGTGTTTGAACCCCAATCTTTAGTTTAGCAGCTGATCACAAATCAATCAGGCCACCCACGCTCATTTACAGTCTAGATACTGCACATAATTTTTTTAAGTAAATAAGAAAATGACAATGTAGAAGGAAAATGAGCAAAAGTTGTGAACAGGCAGTTCAAAGAGAAAGAAATACACAAAAAGAAACATAAAAATATACTCAGCTTTAAGGAAATACAAATTAATCCCTCAAAATGTTATCAAGTTATAATCAGTACTTTCAAACAATATATCTGCCAATATGAAGTGTTGACAGTGGTATGGAGCAATGGAAAAGTTCAGACGTGGCTGTTTGGTTAAAACCACATTCAGTAATACTGGAGATGGGAGCATAGACAAACCAGTATGTCCACTCTTATGTACATGTACTCTAGAAAGAGTGCACATCTATTTTAGAAGCCACTCACAAGAAGGTTTCTAGAAGAATGTTGTAACAAAAAACTAGAGCAAGCCATATGTCAATTGACAAGAAGATGGATAAATTGGGATATTTTCATAAAACGAAATAGTTCACACAGTGATAATGATTGAACTACAGCCACAAGCCAATTTGGATTAGTATAAAAACCGTAATACTCAGGGACTCATAGAAGGTCTTAGATAGAATGGGAAAAAAATGTAGAACAAAACACAAATTCCTAAAAAAGGTCAGATGTACTGGGATGTACTGGACTGATAGAGACTAGAGGAAACAATCACACTAAGATACCTTTTGAACTTGTAACTGAAGCCGCTCCTAGAGGTCATCTTTCATCCAGATAATAGATTTTCTTATAAAATAAACAATATCTCCCATGATTACTGTGCTCCTTTAAATAATCATCTACATGAGACCTAAGGGTCAACATTTACCCTAAAGCAAAGATGACAAGGTAAGGAAGAACAAGGAACTTAGATCAATGGAAACAGAAAAAACAGAATAGAAATAATGAGAATGCTGACCCATTATGAAAAATGTAACCAATATCATGCAACAGTTTGTATAAAAATTGTTAAATGGAACCTAATTTGCTATTTAAACTTTCACTTAAATCACAATAAAATGTTATTGAACCAACATAATATTGATTAAAAACAGCAAGTCATGGAAGACCAAATAAAATAGAATTTCATTTACATAAACTATGGAAAAGTAAACAATATGCAGTTTAAATTCTAGCCATATGTGAAAGAAGTATGAGGAACCATGTCTTAGTCATCTAGTGTTGCTGTAACAGAAATACCGCAAGCGGATGACTTTAACAAAGAGAACTTTATTTTCTCACTGTCTAGTAGGCTACAAGTCCAAATTTAGGGCATCAGCTCCAGGGAAAATCTTTCTCTGTCTGTCAGCTCTGGAGGAAGATCCTTGTCATCAATCTTCCCCTGGTCTAGGAGCGTCTCAGCTCAGGAACCTCCAGTCCAAATATGCGCTAGCTCCCTGTGCTGCTTTCTTGGTGGTATGAGGTCCCCCTGTCTCTCTGCTCTCTTCTCTCTTTTATATCTCACAAGAGATTGGCTTAAAACATAACCTAATCTTGTAGATTGAGTGTAATCAACACAATTTAATCTTGTAGAGCTCATCAGTATAACTGCTGCTAATTCATCTTATTAACATCATAGTGATAGGATTTACAACATATAGGAAAAATGGTGGACATTCACATAATACTGGGAATCATGGCCTAGCCAAATTGATACACATATTTTTGGGAGACACAATTCAATCCATGACAAACGACAAGGGAATTGTAGATGTGAATTGTAAGAAAGGAGTCAGGATGCAGACAGTGTCAGGGAAGGAGTACTGCAATCATCAGAGGCATTGGTATTTTTATTTTGTTGTTGTTGAGAATATACACAGCAGAATATACACCAATGCAACTTCTACGTGTAAAATTCGGCGACATTGATTACATTCTTCAAGTTGTGCAATCATTCTCATTCACCTTTTCCAAATTTTTCTTCCATCATTAACATAAAAACAGTGTCCACTAAGCTGCCTAAGTGTTCAAGTTGCTGTTGTCAATTTGATCCCGTTTAAATAGTTCTTAAAAGAGCACAATGCACAAAGGAGACATTCTTACTAGTTGTTGTTGTTGTTGTTAGGTGCCGTCAAGTCGGTTCCAACTTATAATGAACGAGCTTGGTACAACGGCACAAAACTGCCAGGTCCTGTGCCATCCTTACAATCCTCGCTATGTTTGAGCTCATTGTTGCAGCCACTGTGACAATCCATCTCATGTGTGGGTCTCCCTCTTTTTCACTGACTCTACTTTACCAAGCATGATGTTCTTCTCTAGGGACCTGTCCCTCCTGATAACATGTCTAAAGTATGTAAGACAAAGTCTGACCATCCTTGCTTCTAATGAGCATTCTGGCTATACTTCTTCCAAGAGAGATTTATTCATTCTTCTAACAGTCCAAGGTATGAATGTATTTTTCCCCAACAACATAATTCAAAGGCATCAATTCATCTTCAGTCTTCCATATTCACTGTCCACCTTTCACCTGCATATGAGGTGATTAAAAATACCATGACTTGGGTCAGGCGTACCTTAATCCTCAAGGTAACAGCTTTGCTTTTGAACACTTTAAAGAGATCTTTTTCAGCAGATTTGCCCAATGCAATACGTCCTTTGATTTCTTGACTGCTGCTTCCCTAGACGTTGATTGTGGATCCTAGGAAAATGAATTCCTTGACAACTTCAATATTTTCTCTATGTATCATGATGTTGCTTATTAGTCCAGTTGTGAAGACTTCTGTTTTCTTTATGTTGAGGTGTAATCCGTACTGAAGGCTGTAGTCTTTGATCTTCATCAGCAAGTGTTTCAAGTGTTCTTCACTATCAGCAAACAAGGTTGTGTCATCTGCATAATGCAAGCTGTTAATGATTCTTCCTCCAATCCTGATGCCCCGTTCTTCTTCATATAATCCAGTTTCTTGAATTACTTCTTCAGCATACAGATTGAATAAATATGATAAAAGGATACAACACTGACACACAAATTTCCTGATTTTAAACCAAATAGTATCCCCTTGTTCTATTCAAATGACTGCCTCTTTGTCTATTTACAGGTTCCTTATGAGCACAATTAAGTGTTCCGGAATTCCCATTCTTCACAATGTTATACATAATTTGTTATGATCCACACAGTTGAATGCTTTTGCATAGTCAATAAAACACAGGTAAACATCTTTCTAGTGTTCTCTGCTTTCAGCCAAAGTCCATCTGACATCAGCAATGATATCCCTTATTGGATATCCTCTTCTGAATCTGGTTTGAATTTCTTGAAAATCCCTGTTGATGTACCGCTGCAATGACTTTTGAATGATACACAGCAAAATTTTGCTTGCATGTGACATTAATGATATTATTTGATAATTTCCTCATTTTGTTGGATCACCTTTCTTTGAATAGGCACGAATATAGATCTCTTCCAGTCAGATAGCCATGTAGCTCTCTTCCCAATTTCTTGGCAAAGATTAATGAAAGCTTCCAGCATTGCATCCTTTTGTAGAAACATCTGAATTGGTATTCTGTCAATTCCTGGCGACTTATTTTTTGCCAATGCCTTCAGTGCAGCTTGGACTTCTTCCTTTGGTACCAAAAGTTCTTGATCATATGTTACATCCTGAAATGGTTGAACATTGACCAGTACTTTTTGGTATGGTGACTTTGCTAGTTAAGGTAAACTACTGTTGAGATTTTTAGTAAGATCAAGAACAGGAACAAACAAGTCAAAGAAGATTTCAAGATATATTTTTGGTTTAAGGTTTAAAGATTATCTCAGAACAAAATTTTTGGGGGTTCATCCAGCCTCATCCAGTCTGGATTCCACATAAGAATTCAAAATTCTGGTCGACATTTTTACCCTTTGATCACGGGTTTATTAGTCTTCATTTGTATTATATTTACTTTTTTGACTATTTGATCTATTTCAGTAAGTAAAGTAATTAAAAATGTATCACTTAAAGTAGTAGGTTGAATAATGGTTACTATTATAGTTTGACTTGTATCTCCAAAAATATACATATCGAAAACTTGGTCTCTATACCTGTAAATATGATCCTGTTTGACAATAGGGTTTTACTCTGTTATGTTAACTAAGTTATACTAGAATAGGGTGGATCCTAAACCTAACTACTTCCCAGTTATGAAAAGAACAGAACAGACATAGGAACACACACAAGGGGAAGACAAATGCCAAGGAAAGCCAAGGAACTCCAAGGAACACCAAGGAAAGCCATCAAGGAAGGACTCTCCCACTAGAAGCACACCCTGAATTCAGACTTCTATTCTCCTAACTGTGAAAAAATAAATTCTTGTTCTTTAAATCCTCTCACTTGTGATATTTTTTGTTATGACAGTACCAGGTAACTAAGACAGCTCCCAAGAAGACATATCCAAGTTCAAATTCCCAATACCTGTGAATGTGATCTTACATGAAAATAGGGTCTTTGCAGATGTAAGTAAGGCAATGATTGAGATGAGCTCATGCTGGATTAGGAAGGAACCAAAGTCCAATGAGGGCATCCTTATAAGAGACAGAAAATGACACACAGAGACACAGAGGATAAACATATACCAGACAAGAGGCAGAGATTGGGGTAATGTGTCTACAAGCCAAAGAACTCCAAGGATTGCTGGTAACCACCCGAAGTTAAAGAAAAGCAAGAGACATTTTCTCCCTCAGAGCCTCCAGAAGGAACCAACCTTGCTGAATCCTTGATTTCAGACTTCTGGCATCCAGAATTGTGAGAAAATAACATTTTTATGTTTTAAGCCACTCAAAATCATTGCTGTTGATTCAGTTCCAACTCATAGCAACCATATAGGACAGAGCAGAGCTGCCCCATAGGGTTTCCAAGGCTGTAATCTTCGTGGAAGCTGATTGCAACATCTTTCTCTTGTGGAATGGCTAGTGGGTTCAAACCTCTGACCTTTTGATTAGCAATCAAGCACTTAACCACTGCATCACCAGGGCTCCTTTTCAGTCACCCAGTATGTGGTAATTAGTTACAGCAGCCTTCAGAAACTAATACAGCTTGTATGAGTGTAATGCTTATTGCTGTGAGAGCAACAAGAACAAACAGATGAAACAATTACAAAATACAGTTTCTCTTTCTAAGATGTTTGCAGTCTATTGTCTTAGTTTCCTAGGACTTTCATAACAAAATACCAAACTGTAGGTAGCATCAAAGATCAGAAACCTATTGTCTCACAGTTCTGGAGGCTAAGAATCTGAATCAAGGGCATTAGCAGGGCCATACTCTGTGGGTTGTAGGATAAGATACTTCCCTGTTTCTTTCAGCTTCTGAAAGCCTTGTACACATCTTGGTTCACTGGCTTATAGATGCTTCTCCACATGGTGTCTTCCCCCTCTGTGACTGTCTTCCTGTATATTCTCCTCTTTTATAAGAAACCACTCAGAAGGGATTGGGACCTAACCTACTCTGATATTCCCAGGTACGGAGGTTAGGACTTCGGCACATCTTTTGGAGGACACAATTCAATCCACAACATCTAGTCTGAAGAGCGAAACTAATTCAGCTGAAACAATTTGAAAACAATTTCATTAGGAGCAATTCGGATTAAAGAGAAGTCTATGCAGGCTGAAAGACATTAGATTGTGGTCTCGGATATGTGCTGTCAGTGATCACAGTAACTGAGAAAAAGAGGTCCCTGAGCTCCTGGGTTTCTGGTGCTTGAAGTCCCAGGGTGATGAGAAAGTGGTTCAAGCATCAGCAAAGGCAGAGGTGGCTCACGAGGCAGAGGCTGCTTGCATGGTGCCATTCAGATCATGGGCTCAGCCTGTGCCCAGCCCTGAGCCCACCTGGGGTAATCCCCAGCAGGACACATTGACCAGGAGTGGAAGACGATGTTGGATGGAAGGAGATAAACCTGGGACCTGAGACCGGCAGGAGGCACTTTTCCAGGGCAGCTTTGGGTTTGTAAACCTCATGACATTTTGTTCACAAAGATCTCCCTGCGTGTCTGGAGTAGAGTTGATGGTTGGGTTTTCAGAAGTCTCAAGGTGGTCCAGGGCTGACTATTTATAGGGTGAGTGAAGCCATTTTCAGCAAAGCTAAATGAGGATATTGGTCTAATCTTTCTGCCCTGTATTTCTTTTTGTGACCTAAGGTCCAATGGTTAAAAAAAAAAATCTATTAAAAGACTTCCAGATAGTGAAAAATAAATAAATAAATCCAGTTGACATTTTACTTGGTCAAAATTGAAACCCAGAAGGAATAGCCTCAATTTCTGACATGTTGGGATTTACACAGATGGTGCCTTAGCTCTCAAACCTCAACCTCAACACAGGGCAAGCCTGGTCAGTAGGCGGGGGGCTGGCTCCAGGAGCAACGAGGGAGCTGGGGGCATAGGAGACCAAATCACATGTGTTAAAGGTGTGGGATTCATCACAGAGGGCTGGCCCTCCACATCTGGACACTAGCTGGATTAGTTATCTAGTGCTGCTGTAACAGAAATACCATGGTGGGTGGCTTTAAGGAACAAAAATTTATTTTCTCCAAGTTCAGCAGGCTTGAAGTCCAAATTCAGGGTACAAGCTGTAGGGGAAGCCTTTCTGTCTGTGTGGGCTCTGGAAAAAGATCCTTGTCTCTTTCAGCTTCTGTAGCCCTGGCGTTCCTCGGTTCCTTGAAGATCTTCATGTGACCTGTCTTCCTCCATTTGCACTTGCCTCTGTGTCTTATCTGCTCTGTCTATAACTCAGAAGCGATTAGGTTTAGGACACACCCTACTTGAATATGACCTGAAAAAATGCTATTGCCAAATAGGATCACATCCACAGGTATGGGGGCTAGGAGGCCAGCATATATTTTTGGAGACACAATTCCATCCCTAACACTGGCCTTTCCAACTCCATGAGAGTTTGCATCAGGAGTGGACCTCACATATGTGTAGCAGAGATGACCCACTCTCTCTACTTAAGTCTTCTCAATGTTGAAGCAGAAGCAGACCCTGTACTACTTCTACAGAGTTGATTAGATAAATCTCTTTGTGCATTTCCTGTCATTGAGCCTCACCAAAACCACAGAGCCCTGCACTTAAGAAGCTTAAAAGGTGGCTTCTGTGGACACCATTCCTTGGAAAAAGCAATTGTTTGCTTCTGTACTCTCAGATTTGGCTTTGGGCTGTGAAGTTCTAATAAGATCACCTGCCTTGGTCGGTCCCCAGCTGACACCCTCATGATGTCCGAAGGTCCTGCCACACCCTTCTCGCTCTGCAGGCCCTCACCAGTCTCCCCATCCCTGCATCCGCTCCCACCGAGGGACCAACACACCTCTGAAAAAAGCAACAAATTACAGGTTTTTCATAGAAACTAAAATCTGAAGCAGTTGTGAGAAAAAGAGAGAGCACATGAAGGGCCACATCTCTGTATTATCCAAAGACTATTCATGACTGCTATCCTTCATTAACATGTACTGTGGTCCCAGCTCCAGCTCTGGGCTCAATACTTTATACACATCATCTCCTCACAACAGCCTAGGGTGGGCCCCATTGCCCCATTTTACAGATGATGAGACTGATATCCAGAGAGCTTATTAAGTGATGAGTGAGAATTCAAATCCCAACAGTACAACTTGGGAACTCTTCATGCTCTTATCCATGATTTTGCATATATTTTTGTTGTTAGCTGCTTTTGAGTCAGCCCAGACTCATGGCGACCCCGTGCACAATGGAATGCAAAGCTGCCCAGTCCTAAGCCATCCTCATGATTGGTTGTTGATCATACCATTGTAATCCCTAGGGTTTTCATCGGCTGATTTTCAAAATCATCCTTTCTTCCTAGTTCATCTCAGTCTGGAAGCTCCACTGAAACCTATTCAGCATCATAGCAACACACAAGCATTCAATGGGATGGGAAGCAAATCTAGGTCTCCGGCATTGAAGGCAAGAATTCTACAACTGAACCACCAGTGTCTTCGTGTGTGTGTGTGTGTGTGTGTGTGTGTGTCTGTGTGTGTGTCTGTGTCTGTGTGTGTGTGTCTGTGTGTGAGAGAGAGAGAAGGTCTCAATATCTAACTAAAGAATTTCCTTTGACTAGTCAAAAGAAGAGTCATATTAGGAATAATTGTTCCAGACATTAAAAGTCAGCCTGAATCAATTCTCTACAATATAAAATTTAAACAAGTTTCATTCATAAACCAAAGGGAGACTAAAACAACTCTTTCTCTGCCAAAATTAACTTGGAAAAGAGTCTATGTTATAAAGATTCTAAGACTATTTCTAAGCTTCTCAATCTTGCCCAAACAGGAAAAGAAAATAAAATTAAAAAGGAAAACTAACCCGAGGTGCCTGGAAGTATTAAAATGCAAAATAATTCTTATGCCCTCCACCCCTTCCAAACTGGATGGCTGTTGACTCTTTCTTTATGTCAACAGACTCAGAGTCCAATTAAAAAACCATCAGCAACCACCCACAGAGCAACCATCAATCTCCTTAGCATTGGGAGGGAACTTCCTCCCGGATTTCATCAAGAAAGAACCTAGTGGTCAAGGGAAACAGAGGTATCAAGAGAACAGAAAGATTCCGATTGTTTCAAACAATCCCTTTCCTTTGCCCTATTTACCCATCGCTTCCAATATTCACTGGTTTTAGCGTGGTAGATCATAGCACTTCATCCACTCGTTTTTTTTTGTTCCTTTGTTTTTAATGATTCATAATTTTTTCTTTTCAAGTTATAAAGTAATAGGAATTCCTGTTTCCATGAAGCTGTTCAATGTACAGTTGTTTTGGAGGGAGATAATTTCTTGTCTTGTTTAGTTTTATTATTTTGATAAATAAATTGCAAGTAACAAGACATTTGCCATTTCAACATTCTTCACATGTACAATTCAGTGACATTAATTGTTTGTCATGGAGTCCATGCGTGGCATCAATGGTTAAGGACTGGATTACCAATCGAAAGGTTAGTGGTTCAAACCCACCCAGAGGCTCCTAGGAAGAAAGGCTTGGTGATGTACTACCGAAGATCACAGCCTTGAAAATCCTCTGGAGAATAATTCTAATCTTAAACATATGGGCAAGCATCAACATGAGGGTAACTAACAAAAACAACAATTGTTTGTCATGTTCTCTAATCATCATTATTATCCTTTTCCAAAGTGGTCTCTCCCAAGATTTATCGGCAGAAAACTTCCCTGATATCGTGAAAGATGATAAGATATCTATCCAAGATGCTCATCTAACCCCACATAAGGTAGATCCTAGAAGAAAGTCTCCAAGACATGTTATAATCAAACTAGCAAAAACCAAAGATAAAGAGAATTTTAAGAGCAGCTAGGGATAAATGAAAAGTCATCTACAAAGGAGAGTCAATAAAAATAAGCTCAGACTACTCAGCAGAACCCATGCAGGCAAGAAGGCAATGAGATGACATATACAAAGCCTTGAAGGAAAAAAGCCTGCCAGCCAAGAATTGTATATCCAGAAAAACTGTGTCTCAAACATGATGGTGAAATTAAGGCATTTCCAGATAAAAAGAAGTTTAGGGAATTTGCAAAAACCAAACCAAAATTACAAGAAATACTAAAGGGAGTCCTCCAGTTACAAAATAATAACATCAGATAACAGCCTAAGACTAGAGAGAGCAACAAGATATCAATCCAGACAGGGAAGTCAGAATAGTAAATCAAAGCTAAAACACTGAAAATAGGGAAATCAATGTCAATATGTAAAACATGACAACATTAAAACAAAAAGAGGGACTTAAAAAATGTAGACACCGATTTTTGATAGAGACAGGAAGTCAAGGTGATGTAAAGAAATAAAAGACTGGTATAAACTTAAAAAAATACAGGTAAATATTAAGGTAACCACAAAGGAAACTAACAATCCTACAAGTCAAAATAAAAACTAGAAAAATATAAAGACTCAGCAAACACAAAATCAACAACAATGAAAAAGATGAAAAGAAAATACTTAAAGAAAAATGACTCAGCACAGAAAATTAACTGGAACAAAGAAACTGTGAACAACACACAAAAAAAGACATCAAAATTACAGCACAGAGTTCTGGCAAAATGGCGCTCTAGGCAGAAACCCCACGCCGTCCCTCCACAGCAAAGATCCGAAAAACTAAGACGAATAGAGAATACAACAATCCTGAAACCCTAAAACATCAAATGAAGAGATAAAGAACTCAGCCAAGCACCCAATGGAGTGAGAAAACTGACAGAGAATGGAGAGCGAGGAGAGATTCATGCAGAGGTCCTCTACCAGCTAACGCAGCGCAGATCCACCGTCTTGGACTCCTATCAGAGACCAGCAAACAGGGGGTACGAGGAAGCAGCCTCACGGAGCATCCAGTGAGAGACAAAACAACCGGTAATTTGTGGTGTGCGCTTTCCCACCCCCTACCCCTCTTTGCCCCTGCTCGGCTTCCTCTGCTTCCACGGCCATGGTCTCTTGACCGGGAAATGCTGGCTGCTTTGATTCCACACACCCAAGCAGGCGGCTCTCTGGGTGCCATTTGTTGGCTGTTGGTGTTGCTTTTTCTACTTCTTTTGATTTCTCCCTTGTCTCTCACCACCTCCCCCTCTTTTAATCGAGTACCTCGCTCCGTGTGCCATTTTTGCTTCTTCCTGCGGGGCTGCAGAGCGCTGGTAATTTGTGATATACACTTTCCCACTCTCTACCCTTCTTCAACCACACTCGGCCTCCTCTGCTTCCCACGGACACAGTCTCTTGCCCAGAAATACCAGCCCGCACTGGCTGGCTCTCTGAGTGCCATTTGTTGGCTGCTGGTGTTGCTTTTTTATTTTTTTTCTGCTTCTTTTGATTTCTTGCTTGCCTATTGCTGCCTCCCCCTCCTTTCACTCAAGTGCCTAGCTCAATGCACCATCTTTGCTTCTTCCTGAGGGGCTGCGAAGCTCCGTTCGAGTGTGGAACTGCTTTCCAGTCTGGGCTACAGTGCTGGTGGGATCACGGGGCTTTTGTTTGTTTGTTCGTTTTGAATTGTTTGTTTGTTTTCTTTTCCTTTTCTTGAATTGGGAGCCCTTTCTGGCCACGCAGAGGTGCGTGGCAAGGAACTCCCCTTTAGCTTCCACAGAAGTGCAGAGAGATCCCTGAGGACATTTCTTTTTTGGTTGGTTTTGTTTTTTCTGTTTTTTGGGGGGAACTTTCTTGTTCTTATTTTTTTTTTATTTGTTTTGTTTTCTTTTCTCTCTTTTTCCTTTTTTGTATTTCTTCATTGCTCAGTTTCTCATCGTTCTGTATCTTCCGTCTCTTTCTGATCCCTGAATACCAGGTGAGTAATGTATACCTCTATGCCTTCTAGCCAGGCTGTATTGCAACACCTGAGAGCGACTTCCCTAGACGTCATGGTGGCACCAGTGGGATCCCTGGGAACTTAGCAGTTCTTTAAACTTTCTGACTTTTGTTTATTCATTCTTTTCTTTTCTTCCTCTTCCCCTTTCTGTTTCTCTCAATTTCATAGTGTCTCATCTCTCCATTCCAACGGCAAGCTCCCCTAGCATTCTTTTTTGTTTGTTTGTATGTTTTTGGCTCCTGTTCCTCTCTCCTCTCTCCCATATCCATCTTAGCTCCACAC
>NW_004444008.1:8470558-8481470 GCF_000243295.1 Trichechus manatus latirostris
AAAATTGTATTCTAACAAATTTGCAAACCTAGGGGAAATGGAAAAATTTCTAGAAACTCACTACCTACTAACACAGACAGAGGTAGAGCAACTAAATAAACCTGTAACAAAAGAAGAGATTGAAAAGGTAATGAAAAAACTCCCAACCAAAAAATAACCCTGGCCCGGATGGCTTCACTGGAGAATTTTACCAAACTTTCAGAGAAGAGTTAACACTGCTACTACTAAAGCTATTTCAGAGCATAGAAAATGATGGAATACTCCCAAACTCATTCTATGAAGCCAGCATAACCTTGATACCAAAAACAGGTAAAGACACCACAAAAAAGAAAATTACACACCAATATCCGTCATGAACTTTGACACAAAAATCCTCAATAAAATTCTAGCCAATACAATTCAGCAACATATCAAAAAAATAATTCACCATGATCACGTGGGATTTATACCAGGTATGCAGGGATGCTTCAACATTAGAAAAACAATCAGTAATCAGTCGTATAAATAAAACAAAAGACAAGAACCACATGATCTTATCAATCTTTGTTGAAAAGGCATTTGACAATGTCCAACACCCATTCTTGATAAAAACTCTCAACAAAATAAGAAGGTAAATTCCTCAATATAATTAAGGGCATTTACACAAAGCCAACAGCCAACATCATCCTAAATGGAGAGACTTTGAAAGCATTCCGCTTGAGAACAGGAACCAGACAAAGATGCCCTTTATCACCACTTTTATTCAACATTGTGCTGGAGGTCCTAGCCAGAGCAATTAGGGTAGAAAAAGAAATAAAGGGCATCTGAATTGGGAGGGAAGAAGTCAAAGTATCTCTATTTGCATATAATATGATCTTATACACAGAAAACCTCAAAGAATCCGCAAGAAAACTACTGGAACTAGTAGAAGATTTCAGCAAAGTTTCAGGATACAAGATAAACATACACAAATCAGTTGGATTCCTTTACACCAACGAGAACCTCGAAGAGGAAATCACCAAATCAATACCATCTACAATAGCCCCCGAGAAAATTAAATACTTAGGAATAAATCTAACCAGAGATGTAAAAGACCTATACAATGAAAACTACAAGATACTACCACAAGAAACCAAAAAAGACCTGCATAAGTGGAAAAACATACCTTGCTCACAGATAGGAAGATTCAACATTGTAAGAATGTCAGTTCTACCCAAAGCAATCTACAGATACATTGCAATCCCAATCCAAATTCCAAAGACATTTCTTAATGAGATGGAGAAACAAATCACCAACTTCATATGGAAAGGGAACAGGCCCCAGGTAAGTAAAGCATCACTCAAGACGAAAAAAGTGTGCCGCTTCACACTACCTGATTTTAGAACTTATTATACTGCCACAGTAGTCAACACAGCCTGGTACTGGTACAACAGATAAACAGACCGGTGTAACAGAATTGAGAATCCAGACAGAAATTCATCCTCCTGTGAGCAGCTGATATTTGACAAAGGCCCAAAGTCCATTAGTTGGGGAAAAGACAGTCTCTCTAACAAAAGGTGCTGGCATAACTGGATATTCATCTGCAAAAAACTGAAACAAGACCCATACCTCACACCATGCACAAAAACTAACTCAAAATGGATCAAAGACTTAAATATAAAATCGAAAACGATAAATATCATGGAAGAAAAAATAGGGACAATGCTAGGAGCCCTAATACATGGCATAAACAGAATACAAACCGTATGTAACAAATGCACAAGCACCAGAAGACAGACCAGATAACTGGGAGCTCCTAAAAATCAAACACTTTTGCTCATCCAAAGACTTCACCAAAAGAGTCAAAAGACAACCTACAGACTGGAAAAAAATTTTGGCTATGACAAATCTGATCAGCGTCTTTTCTCTAAAATCTACAAGATACTGCAAAACCTCAACAACAAGAAGACAAATAACCCAATTAAAAAATGGACAAAGGATATGAACAGGCACGTCAGCAAAGAAGATATTCAGGCGGCTAACAGACACATGAAGAAATGCTCATGATCATTAGCCAGTAGAGAAATGCTGATCAAAACTACAATGAGATATCATCTCACCCCAGCAAGGATAGCCTTAATCCAAAAAACACAAAATAATAAATGCAGGAGAGGTTGTGGAGAGACTGGAACACTTATACACTGTTGGTGGGAATGTAAAATGGTGCAACCACTTTGGAAATCCATTTGGTGCTTCCTTAAAAAGATAGAAATAGAAGTACCATAGGATGCAGCGATCCCACTCCTTGGAATATATCCTAGAGAAATAAGAGCCGTCACACGAATAGATGTATACACACCCATGTTCATTGCAGCACTGTTCACAATAGCAAAAAAATGGAAACAACCTAGGTGCCCATCAACGGATGAATGGATAAACAAATTATGGTATATCCACATGATGGAACACTATGCAATGTTAAAGAACACCGATGAAGCTGTGAAACATCTTATAACATGGAAGAAGCTGGAGGTCATTATGCTGAGTGAATTTAGTCAGTCACAGAAGGACAAAGATTGTATAATACCACTATTATAAGAACTCAACAAAAGGTTTAAACACAGACAAAAACATTCTTTGATAGTTACAAGGGTGAGGAGGGAGGGCGAGGGTTATTTACTAACCAGATAGTAGATAAGAATTATGTTAGATGAAGGGAAGGACAGCACACACTACAGGGGAAGTCAGCACAACTGGACTAAACCAAAGCTAAGAAGTTTCCTGAATACAATCAAACACCTTGAGGGACAGAGTAGCAGGGGTAGGGGGTCTGGGGACCATGCTTTCAGAGGACATCTATGTCAATTGGCATAACAAAGCTTATTAAGAAAATGTTCTGCATCCTACTTTGGTGAGTGGTGTCTGGGGTCTTAAAAGCTTGCAAGCAGCCATCTAAGATGCATCAATTTGTCCCAACCACCTGGAGTAAAGGAGAATGAAGAACACCAAAGACACAAGGAAAGTATTAGCCGAAGAGACAGAAAGGGCCACATAAACCAGAGACTTCACCAGCCTGAGACCAGAAGAACTAGATGGTGCCTGGCTACCACCAATGACTGCCCTGACATGGAACACAACAGAGCGTCCTGGATGTAGCAGGAGAAAGGTGGGGTGCATAATTCAAATTCTAGTAAGAAGACCAGACTTAATGGTCTGACTGAGACTGGAGGAACCCCAGAATGCATGACCCTTCGATTCTCTATCAGCCCAGAACTAAAACAATTTCTGAGGCCAACTCTTCAGACAGGATTGGACTGGACTTTGGGACATAAAGTGATACTCGTGAGGAGTGTGCCTCTTAGCTCAAGTAGATACAAGAGACTAAATGGGCAGCTTCTGTCTGGAGGTGAGATGGGAAGACAGAGAGTGTTAGGAGCTGACTGAATGGAAATGGGGAATCAGGGGCGGAAAGGAGGAGTGTGCTGTCACAGTATGCAGAGAGCAACTAGGGTCACATAACAATGTATGTATAAATTTCGTATGGGAAAAAATAAAAAAAAAAAAGTGGTCTCTCCCATCCTTCATCAGAAATGTGAAAATACCCTTTAGAGGGAATGTAGGGTTGTGGGGATGGGGGGAGGATGATTGTGGTTTACTCAAGAGCTTTCTGTGAATTGGGAGGTCTGAGCTTCTAGGAAGCCTCTAGAAAGCTCCCTGGGCAAACACCCTCATGGTATTGAAGCCATCACAACCTCACCTAATTGCCCACTCTCTGGATGAAAGTTCTCCACTCACCTAAACATGTTCTGAACATTACCTGTATCCCAACACCTCAAAGGAGATTTTTCAGACACTCACTCTGAGCCAGGCAATTTGTTGGAACTGTTTACACGTGTTCTTACTGATCCTAGCCATGTGCTTTTATTGCCTATCCCATTTTATGGATGAGGAAACTGAGGTTTGAGGGTGTTCCATCACTTGCCTCCACCTAGTGAGTATGAAGCCAGAATTCACTGCCTGTTAATGTGACACCAAAGCCTAATTGATTACTCAGCCTTCTACCTAGACTTGTTCCCAACACTGCTCTAATGCTGGTAAAAGCTGAATCACAGCATTTGCTTTAAATATTCTTTTAAAATTTTCTAAATATAAATTACTTGATTGGCAGATCCTAAATTCAGCTGGTGCTTATTTTGCATTCCTGTGCTTGAAGAGACCCGATTCTCTTTGGTTCTTACAGGGACCCAAAGTGAGGGGTTGTTCTAATATCTGGAAACACATGAAAGTATGAGATGTTTTATGTCACTGGGCCCTCCCTCTGACGGATTAAGTGATCAGGAGAGAGAACAGCGACTGCTCTGGAAGGAATTCAGGAACTGCTCCAAACCTGAAAGGCAGGGAGAGGATCTTCTCTGTCCATCGAAGCCTCCTTGGCACCATGTGTCCTTAGAGAAATGAGACTGGGTTCCATAAATAATACACATTCAGTCACCCTGTGTCTGAAGTTCTGAGAAAGTGATGTCTAAATGCCTCTACAGTAAAATAAAAGAGAAAATACTTTGCAATACCATGCTAATCAAGTCAGAATAAATCCTTATCTCTGGATTAATGGTCTCTCCTCAAACCACACACAAGAACCATATTCCACTTTTGTTGGTTATCTGGTTATTGATATATACCATCTTTTGGAAGACACAAAATAAAGAACTTCAAATTTGAAACAATCAACTAACTCCCCAAAAAGTTGTACAGATAGGTTTTCCTATAATCAGCAAGTTAGAAGTATAATCTCCATTTGTGTCCCCAGTGATTTGTAGGTATAGATCATGGAATCAGAAGAAAATGCATTCAATACATGGAGATTGGTAGTAGGGATTGATAGAGAAAAAAAAAAAATTAGTATGAGCAATCTTCCATCCCAGGGTAAAACATTAATTTAGTGGGTATCTTGAATATCTGACCCATTGAAAATATACACCACAGTTGAACTGGCAAGTGTTGTGTGATATACACTTATACAACAACAACAAAAAGTTGCTTATGCTGCTTATGTACAACCAACACCTCATGGGATTTGTTTTCTTGGTTTGGAGATTAAGGGTCATGGTTTTAGGGAACCTCTCAGTTAATTGGCCTAATATAATTTTTTAGAGCTTCGGTTCGACCTCCAGGAGCTCTGGTGGCACAACTGGTTAAGCACTTGACTGCTAACTGAAAGGTCGATGGTTCAAACGCATCAGCTACTCTTCAGGAGAAAGATGTGGCAGTCTGCTTCCGTAAAGATTTATAGCCTTGGAAACCCTATGGGAGCATTCTACTCCTTCGTACAGGGTTGCTATGAATTGGAATCAACTCAGTGGCAATGGTTTAATGGGTTTGGTTTAACCTCCTAGTTTAGTGCATAGTGCCTTGGGTCTTAAAAGCTTGCAAATGGCCACCCAAGGTTCAACAATTGGTCTCTATTTGCCTAAAGCAACAGAAGAAGAGAGAGAATCAGGAATAAAAGGAGGAAATGAAATGCAAGGCTAACTGCCTCCGTGAACAATGGCCTCCTTTGCCATGAGAACAAAATTGGATGGTGCCCAGCTACCATTATTGAATATTTTGGTCAAAGATTCCATAGAAGAATCCTGATCAAAAGAGGGAAAATGTGGAACAGAATTTTAAATCCTCATGGAATCTAGAATTTATGGAGCCATAGAGGTTGGCTAAACCCCTGAAACTATTGCCCTAAGATAATCTTTAAACATTAAACCAAAAATATCCCTTGAAGTCTTCTTAAAGCCAAACAGTTTAGCTTTAACTAGTAAAAAACGTCTGCCTTCAGCATTGTGCTCTTTTAAGAATTACCTACGTGGGATCAAATTGACACCAGCTGCTTGAAAGATTAGATAGGAACCTTAGGGGACAATGAGTTTATATTAATGGGGAAGAATAATTCAGAAAAAGAGGGTGAGAATGGGTGCACAACTGGAAGGATATAATCAATGTCAATAATTGTACATGTAGAAAGTGTTGGATTGGTATATGTTTTGCTGTGCACATTTTCAACAGCAACCAAAAAATAAATAAATAAAATATCCACTACATCAAAAAAATGGTCATCGTAAGGAGTTGGTTCTGCTTATTAGGGCTATTTTTGGGAATAAGCCATCTGAGACCCTTGTGGTAAATGAGTATTTGAACTGATTGACTGACCAATTCAAATAAAAGGAGATCGTGAATTAAAAAAAAGGAAAGAAACAAAGAAGGAAGGAAAGATGAGAAGCAGGGAGGAAAGGAAGGATAGGAGATGGGCAGAGAGGGAAGGAGGGAAGAAGGAAGAGTAAATGTTAAAAGTAATTGTTCTAGAATAAGATAAAATTGAATACTTGATGCTTCTTTGCTTGCTTGAGGTATTGTACTTGATTAAAATGCACATGAATATTAACACTCACAAAAAAAAAGACACAACAAATTTACTTTGATTATGAAAGTATTTGTTAGACATAAATCACTTTTGACAAATGTGTTGAAAGAGAGATGGTTCTGATTTTCCTTATCATTATTTATTATGAAACAGCACAAGAATCTATTGTGCACTAAATTCATTGGTTTGTTCAACAAATATTTATGAGTGCCTAACATTTAGGAACTGTGGCACTGTGGTTAAGTGTTTGGCTGCTAACCAAAAGGTCAGCAGTTTGAACCCACCTGCTACTCCTTGGAAACCCTATGGGGCAGTTCTACTCTGTCCTAACATTTATGAGTGACCAGCCACTCCTCAGGAGAAAGATGTGGCGGTCTGCTTCCTTAAAAATTACAGCGTTGGAAACCTTATGGGGCAGTTCTACTCTGTCCTATAGGATTGCTATGAGTCAGCTCAGCGGCAACAGTTTTGTTCTTTGTTTGTTTAAGTATGGGTGAAGTAGCCACTGTGTTTCTGTGATTAAGCCATTGGCTGCTAAACAAAAGATTGGCAGTTCAAACCCACCCAGTGGCTCCACAAGAGAATGACCTGGTGACCTACTCTCATACAGATTACAGTCTTGACATTTCTACTCTGTTACATGGGGTTGCTATGAGTCAAAATTGACTCGATTGTACTCAGTAACAATAATAATATGAGTGAAGCACTACTCTAGACACAGGGTTGGGGTTGGGGCACCGTGATGGCAGAAAGGTAAAGCCACTGCCTTATTGAATTTATATCCCTGAGGATGAGGGCTTTCACCATAAATGTAACTCACGTAATTCGGCAACAAACTATTTTGTACCCACAGCTCTACTTGCCTATATATCTTCGTACGCCTGTTAAATTTTCTTCTTAAGGTAAATTCCTAGAAGAACCTCATTTGGTCATGGTGGACACCAGACTCACTTGTAAAAATAAGAAGGATCCTCCCATGGCCTACAGGTACAAACTTTTAGATCTGGAGCTCCCAGATGTTACCTGCCTTCATGAAGTCCTTTTATGGACTGAGCTGGTTCTTCATCATTCATCTCCAGTGAGTGACAGCCACATGAAGGGGATAGGTCACATGCTTGAGGAAGAACCCCCTTATCCCCCTTACTGGGATTCATTGCATCTGTATCCCTACTGCAAACATTGCATGCATGCATCCACTGCTTCCATCCTCCTCCCCATTCAGAATGAACCCGTTCCTCTGCAAGAACAGTTCCCAACCAGATTCCATCTAGGTCCTTCCCAACCCAGACTGTCTTGCCCTCAAACCCTTGGGCCTGTATATGGAAGAACTATGCTGACCCAAGAATGGAAAATGGCCAAGGCTGAGAATCACCCCAGAGTGGGACAGTGGAACATGACATCCAGGAAGGGGAAGCAGGAGGGTCTGAATGACCAATAAAGCCAGAAGCTCAGGGACAGCTCATGGGCAGATTCTAGGAGATAGTCATTGACCTGGGAGGTGACGATTCTGAGAGTCAGTCATAGAAGTGGCAGGTGTGGCAAGTGATGATTCTGGGACAAACATAGGCATTGACTTAGGAGGTGATCATTCTGGGATAAACACAAGCCTCAGTCTGGGAGGTGATGATTCTGGGAGACACATAGGCACTGAGTTTGGAGGTGATAACCCTGGGGGACACATAGGCATTGAGTTGGGAAGTGATAGCCGAGGACACCAGAGGATGTCTAGTGGTTTGATGAGCCTTCCTTCACCCTTCATCAAGCCCAACTCCTCAGCTAGGAGAATTCCCAGCCTAACTCCACAATCCCTTCCCTAAATCCACCTGCTTCCACCCTTAGACTTGTATGTCAAGGAACTGAGCACTGAACTTCAAGATCTGTAGTTGCCCTTCAGAGGGCCCAAAAAAAATTAAGCAGCAGGAAATGTCATCAGACTAGGAAAGTGAGGTTACAGTTCCAGGTGAGGCCTTTTCCATCCAGGAAGGTAATGTCAGATCATGTCCTCTTAGACCAGGGGAGCCCACATGAGTGCTGGACAGTGGCCTCACCAGGGGCCAAATGCTGAGCAGCAGCCAAGGATGAGGAAAAGCCAACACAGAGGAGCACTATGGGGTCTTCCAGGAACACTTCTGCCAAGGCCTCAGTGGTCCTGTTTTGGGGGGACTCTTATCTTCTCTTGGAGTAGCTTCCTGCCTACAGATCTTCAACCAAAGAAACCCCCATCATGAACTGACTTTGGAGGGCCTTCCTTCAAACTCTCCTACTACTGATCCAATATCCACTGTGCAGATGGGTGGTCAGACAGGGGGTGTGAGTGCATCTCAGGTGTTAGAGGAAGCACCTGTCCCACTGGGCAAGTGAGGGTCACCTTCCCATTGTGCGATGTGCACACAAACACTCACTAAACTCATCCCCCCTGTTTTGAAAGCACCCCATAACTAAGAAAAACCAAACTGAACCTGTTGCTGTCAAGTCGATTCTGACTCATAGTGACCCTACAAAACAGAGTAGAACTGCACCATAGGGTTTCCAAGGAGTGACTGTTTATTAGCAGCCTAGCTCTTAAGCACTATGTCATTGTGGCTCCATAACTAAGCAAGGTAAACATTTAATAACCAGAAAACCAGTTCTCAGGTGAAATGAGAGAAGAAGGAAGCTGATTTGTAGTGTTTGCCAATTTCCACAGTCTAAATATTCCCAACAACTTGGCTCCCAACATGAAGCCACCGAATGTCTAGTTGGGAGGAGACGTGTAGGCCTGTCTCCTCAACCATACAGGCTGGATTCAGCACAGAGCAGGGAAAGTGCCAAGGACGACAAGGTGTCCGGGCACAGGACTTAAGGAGTTGCTTACTCTCAGGGCTGACACTGCATGGGTATGACCTTGATAGCAAGTGTCTCTTTCATGTTGCAGTCTAGGTGCCACATTTGTTTCCCATGGGAGCTCTGCACCAGCACACAGCTGATCAAATTTCAGAACTGACTGCTTGAGATTCGGTGTATTATTGATCATCAACAACTTTGAGAGACTCCAAATATCTCACAGGGAAGAAGGGAAGAAAGAGGAAGAAGGACTTGCTTCTTTCACATTTCCTTGGCATTGACTGAAACCCTGCTGGGGGCTCAAAGGGTGAAATAGCTGCTCTGTGAGTCCAAAGAGAAAACCCCAGAGAAGCAGGATGCAAATGGCTTTGAGGGCTGTGACAACTAATGAGGACAACACAGTGGCCTCCTGGCTGCACAAGAAAAGCTTCAACTTCTGAAGACAGAAATTGGAGGGAAAGAAAGATGGAAGCAACTAATTATTGCTTTCTGAATCCACATGTGCACAAGGAAGCCATTTTCAAGTAGAGAGTAATGTGCTACCCCTCCCCCACCCCCACTCAAATGTTGCCTGGTTATTCTGCAAACTTGAGAAAGCCACACTGAAGCTCAAAGAATGTGCAGGGTTCCTGCGTGACTGCTGTCTGGCTGTGTCAAGCCTGACAGTTGTGATCTTTTCCTCTTGAAATATAAATATATTTATTTGCTTCCACATTCAGAGAGGAGAGAGCAGAGGGTGATGATGCTTAAAAGCCACCTAGCAATGGTCTCTGTGCCAGCCGCTGGTCACTCAGGATTTTATGCTCGACAGGTAGAAGCCCCTACGCAGCCACTATGTAGCTGGCCAGAGTGGAGGCGAGACCAACAGACCCAGGGAGCAGCATATCTTCCCTGTTGGAAAGAGACAGCAAGATACACCTCTGTACTCTTCCAAAGCCCCACACCTCAGTCCCCCAGCAGGGACAACTCAATTCTCTGGTTCCCTGCTGTGGCTTAGGGATTGGGAGCTCCTCACTGTAAGCAAAGTGTGGCGGCAAATCTTTTCTGCCCATTTGAAATCTAAACATCAAAACACAGTTAGAAAAATGTCCACATTGGGGCTTGGAAACATTGCCAGTCTCAAGAGGAAGTTGTGTTTATAAAGATTTTTCTCTTAATTCCCTTTCTTGTTTCCACAACACAATGGAGAATACTGCACTCATTTTGCAGTTTAAAGAAAAAGACACACAAATAGTAACCATCACGTTCAAGAGTTGCAGAGCATCAATGATGGGGCCTGGCAAAGTCTCAGTGAGGAGATTGAGCAGCGTAGTAGAACTCATGGCGATGGAAAGGTTACAATTGCTCTAAATTCAAATTCTGACAGTCACCAAGTGGCTACCAACTTGAGAGCACTTCTTATGCTCACTAAGCTTCTGTTTCCTCACCTGAAAATGGAGGTTATAATCACTCCCTCCTAAATTTGCCTCGAGGTTTATTTATATAAGATTAAATACACAAATGCCTCTCACAACTCCTAGCAAGTAAAAACCAGTTGATCTACATATATATGCAAATGAAATATAACGGAAGTGGTTTTACTCTTCAGTAGGTTTAGTGCTTTTGTTCTACCTTCCAATCAATTCCAACAATAGAGACCCAACAGGATAGGGTAGAACTGCCCCATAGGGTTTCCAAGGCTGTAATCTTTATTGAAGTAGTCTGTCACATCTTTCTCTCCAA
>NW_004444008.1:8481570-8484135 GCF_000243295.1 Trichechus manatus latirostris
ACAATAGAGACCCAACAGGATAGGGTAGAACTGCCCCATAGGGTTTCCAAGGCTGTAATCTTTATTGAAGTAGTCTGTCACATCTTTCTCTCCAAGAGTGTCTGGGTTCAAACTGCCGACCTTTTGGTTAGCAGCCAAGACCTTTACCACTGTGCCACCAGGGTTCCAGGAAGTGTGAGCCATCCACCACAAAGAACTCCATGAAGATCATAACTGGGCCAGCATTAATGTCATTAATCAAAAAAAAAACAAACAAAAAATAACAGATACTGGATAATTTGCAGGGAGATTGAAACCCTTACGCACTGCTGGTGGGAATGCAAACTGGTGCAACCACTAAGGAAAACTATATGGCACTTCCTTAGAAAGCTAGAAGTAGAACTACCATACAATCTAGCAATCCCACTCCTAGGAAAATATCCTAGAGATATAAAAGCCGTCACAGGAATAGACATATGCACACACATGATCATTACAGCATTATTCACAATAGCAAAAAGATGGAAACAACCTAAATACCCATCAGCAGATGAATGGATAAACAAATTATGGTACATACACACAATGAAATACTATGCAATGATAAAACAATGATGAATCCGAGAAACATCTCACAACATGTGACGGCATTATGCTAAGTGAAATAAGTCAATCACAAAAGGACAAATACTGTATGAGACCACTATTACAAAAGCTAATGAAAAGGTTTACACACAGAAAGAAACGATCTTTGATGGTTATGAGGGAGGGGAAGTTTAGGGAGGGGAAATCACTAACTACATACTAGATAAGTGGTAACTTTGGTGAAGGGAAAGACAGGACACAATATAGAGGAAGTCTGCACAACTTGACCAAGGCAAAGTCATAGAAACTTCATAAACACATCTAAACTCCCTGAAGGACCAAGTTACTTGGCAGAGGACTGGGTACTATGGTCTTGGGGGACATCTAGGTCAACTGGCATAACACAGTTCATTAAGAAAATTTTCTACACCTGACTTTGGTGAGTAGCATCTGGGGTCGTAAAAGCTTGGGAATGGCCATCTAAGATACATGTACTGGTCTCATCCTGTCCAGAGCAAAGAAGAATGAAGAGAACCAAAGACACAAGGAAAATGTCAGTACAAAGGACTAACAAGCCACAAGTACCACAGCTACCACCAGCCTGAGCCCAAGAGAGCTAGATGGTACCTGGCTACCACCACCAGCTGCTCTGATAGAGATCACAATAGAGGGTCCCAGAGAGAGTAGGAGAAAAATATAGGACAAAATTCGAATTCCAAAAAAAAAAAAAGACCTGATATACTGGTCGGACAGAGACTGTAGGAAACCTGAGAATATGGCCCCCAGACACACTTTTAACTAAGAACTGAAGTCACTCCCGAAGTTCACCTTTCAGCCAAAGAGTAGATAGGTGTATAAAACAAACAACAGAACACATGAGGAATGTGCTTTGTAGTTCAATCACGTATACGAGACCAAATGGGCACACCTGCCTGAAAGCAAAGACAAGAAGGCAGGAAGGGACAGGAAAACTGAACGAATGGACGTATAGCAAGGTGGAGAATGGTAGAGTGTTAACACATCATTGGGATCAAGACCCATGTCACAAAACAATTTTTGTATTAATTGTTGAATAAGAAACTAATTTGCTTTGAAAACTTTCAGCTAAAGCACAATAATAAACAAAAGAAAGAAATTGTTGAATTGGTGTATGTTCTGCTGTGTTTATTTTTAACAGTAAAAAAATAAATTAAAAAAAAAAGTTGCCATCAAGTCAACTCCAACTCATGATGACCCTACGTGTGTCAGAGTAGAACTCTGCTCTGTAGGGTTTTCAGTGACTGATTTTTTGGAAGTAGATGGCCAGGCCTTTCTTCCCATGTGCCTCTGGGTAGACTTGAACCAACTTTTGGTTAGCAGGTGAATGTGTTAACTCTTTGCACTATCCACGGATTGCCCTATCAAATAGTACATATTTGCTAATTAACTCTACTTCTCCTTCACTTCTCTTCCCTTAATCTGCTTCTTGAAGCAGGGAAGAATGTAGCCTTTTTCATCAGATTATCTTAATTTAAGTCTTATCTGTTAATTAACTCTGGGGTCCTGGACAAGACATTCATCCTTTTGAGCCTTTACTTCCTCATCTCTAAATCTGGGATTATAACACCTGTGTCCTAGTGTTGTTGTGAGAATTAAATGAGATAACATATTTTTAAAAGCTTAACACAGGGCTGGGCCATAGTTAGCTCTTAATAAATGGTGGCTACTAATACCACTTTCTCTGGGGGAAACTCCATCAAGACAAGCATTTAGCAACTTGCAATTTCTCTATTTAAAACGAATTGTGAATGTGGAGTAGACATCCTAGTTTCAGTGCAAGAATCCACAACTAGCCGGATCATTCTATTGAGGAATGCTTTACGGTAGTGTGAGCCAAAAAAGAAAAACCAAACTCCTTACTATCCAATCAATTCTGACAATAGAGACCCAACAGGATAGGGTAGAACTGCCCCATAGGGTTTCCAAGGCTGTAATCTTTATTGAAGTAGTCTGTCACATCTT
>NW_004444008.1:8484235-8512265 GCF_000243295.1 Trichechus manatus latirostris
TCAATTCTGACAATAGAGACCCAACAGGATAGGGTAGAACTGCCCCATAGGGTTTCCAAGGCTGTAATCTTTATTGAAGTAGTCTGTCACATCTTCCTCTCCAAGAGTGGCTGGGTTCAAACTGCCGACCTTTTGGTTAGCAGCCAAGACCTTTACCACTGTGCCACCAGGGTTCCAGGAAGTGTGAGCCGTCCGCCACAAAGAACTCCATGAAGATCATAACTGGGCCAGCAAGGTCCATGTTCTCTGCTGTTTTTGAAGACTGTCAATAACATTCAGTTAAATTTATGTCTTCCTGCCAAAAGTAATGAATTCAAAAGACAAATTTCTAGATGAAGTGATCAACACACAAATGCTTTTCCAAGACCGTTACAAATTGTTTATAATTTTTTATCATTCTCATAATTCTAACATCAGATTAATTACTTAGTCATTGACTTCCTGTGAGGCACATTTCACCTTCCAATTAGCATAATAAAAATAAGAAAGCAGATGAGAAGGCATACATAAATCTTGATTCAATGTCGTGGAGAATTTCAGTGACCGTAACAAAAATAGAGCCCTTGCTTTGAACCAGTGTAAACCATCCTCAGCAGAATTAATCTGTATCAACTGGTAATTGGGTTTCCTGAAGATACCTTGTTACTGAAAAGATATAGCAGCAGACCAACAGGACCAAGGAAGGAATATCTGGCTTTAATCCTGTCCTGATTGGCAGCCCCCAACAGCTCTAAATAATTTAACAAAAGACTAAACTTCTAACAGCATAGGAGTGACATGAACAGAGGAACCTTCAAACAGGTGAGGAAACACTCATTCGACCTCACCCTCTCTCTGAAACCCGCTTCTCCATCTTCCCTCTCCCGAATCCCTTTCCTGTTTGAAAACAACTCGCCTCCCAGTTCCCTAGTCTCTCCCTTTAGTAGTTTGCTTTATAATTTAAAATATTAAAGTTGAAGGAAAACTTCCCTGGATTCTCCGACGATCTCTCACCTGGGGAATTAGTGCCCCTTGTGTTGGCGGCAGAGCATACTGGGGAGCTATTGTGGCTTTGTTAGAAGAACACACTCAAGGGCATATGGGGCTGGCTGCTAGCAAGTTAAATCTAGAGCACTTGCTGATCACTTCCTTGAAATCAGCTCGAGCATTTGATCATTTGACAAAGACATCTTATTCTAAGCATGAGGGATACACCAGGGAACAAGACAGGCAAAGACATCTGACCCCTGCGCCCTTGCACCTTCCATTCTGGGAATGACAAGAATATATACTATAAAAATGAACACCCACCACCTGCCTGTCCATTTGTCATACTGTGGTGGCTTGCATGTTGCTACGATGCTGGAAGCTATGCCACCAGTATTTCAAATACTGGCAGGGTCACCCATGGTGGACAGGTTTCAGTGGAACTTCCAGACTAAGACAGATTAGGAAGAAAGGCCTGGTGATCTACTTCTGAAAATTAGCCAGTGAACACTTTATGGATCACAACAGAACACTGTCTAATACAGTGCTGAGAGATGACGCCCTCATGAAGATGGCGCAGGACTGGGCCAAGTCTCCTGTTACGCATAAGGTGGCCAGGAGCTGGAGCTAACTCACCAGCAACGAATAACAACCACAAAAACTAAAGGTACAATAAAGCAAATATCTAGTATTTGCAAGGAAAAAATAAAAAGGAAGCAGAGAGTGGCAGGGCATCAGAAGAACAAGCTGGCGAGGGGGAGAAGGAGAAGGCCAGGGTAGACTTCCTGAAGAAGGTGCCATTTCTGTAGATAGGGAGCAGTCAGCACCAGTGTGCTAAGGCAGGAGACACCTGGTATGGTCAAGCAACTACGGGGAGCAGATGGGTACAGAATGTGTGAGATAGAACGGGAGGAAGGGGGAGGTGAGATGCAGAGTAGATCAGCCCTGGAAAGGACTTCAGCTTTTCCTGAGGGGTGAGCAGAGCTTAATCCAATGAACTAATCAAATTAAACAGGTGACAAAGGACATGAGACAAATGTCACATTCCATGCCAGTGGGGAACATAATAAGAACGACATAAACTAAACTAAATCCAGGCATGTATGCACAGATCTTAGAAAAGCAGATGACACTTTGTTTTCCCATATGTTCATGCAAACATCAGGATATTGCTGCAAGATGATGTGGAAAGGGCAGTGGGTGCTGGTGGGCCTGTGAAAACTGGGCAGCAACTTAATTTCAACCAATGACAACATTGTTATTAATTTAAATATTGATGTCATACCTTTGTCGTAGTTGTTGTTAGGTGCTGCTGAGTCAGTCCCGACTCATAGCGACCCTACGCACTACAGAAGGAAACAATACCCAGTCCCGTGCCATCCTCACAATCTTTGTGACGCTTCAGCCCATTGTTGCAGCCACTGTGTCAATCCATCTCACTGAGGGTCTTCCTCTTTTTTCCTGACCTTCTGCTTTACCAAGCATGATGTCCTTCTCCAGGGACTGACCCCTCCTGATAACAAGTCCAAAATATGTGAGACGTAGTCTCTCTATCTTTGCTTCTAACAAGCATCCTGATTGTTCTTCCAAGACAAATTTGGTAACGCTTTTATCTGCATCTGATTTTCAAATTGTTTGTGTATAATACTGAGTGCAAAGAGTTTATATTAGCTTTATTTTTAGACATCTTTAAGTAGCAGAATTTAAAATAATTGAAGTCAATACTAGGAATAGTTGAGAGAATATATGGGTGATTCATGTGTTTCTCATGTTTAAGAAAGCCCACTCTGTGGAATTTGTATAGACTAAGAAATATAAGGTGACTTGGTGAGTTACACAGGCCTCCTTCAAGCAGAAATCAGGCCAAAGTCACAACATAAATGACTGATCCCGGTTGCATTGGAGCTGAAGCTCAGAATTTGCACATTTTGTACTTTGAAAAAACAAATGTGTCACTCCTGACTTCTTTCCTTTCTTTTTCCACTTCACCATCCAAGTCTAAGCCACTAGATCTGGGCACACTAGAGTGTTTCTTCTTGTCTATTCTGAAGCACAAAGCGTATTTGTCCATGATACTGTACAATAATTCTTGACCATCGTACCCCTTCCCTAACTTGTCCATGTAGATGAATACCATAGGTCAATGCATTTGACTGTAAGTAACAGAAAGCCCTATGAATAGTAGCTTGAACATGGAAGAGTTTATTTTCCTTGTGTAACAAGGGGCGTTTCTACTCTGTCCTATACAGATGCTACGAGTCGACATCGACCCGAGGGCAATGGGTTTGGTTTCAGTATTTTCAACAAGCTATCTGGAGGTGTTACTTTGGACATGTTATCAGGAAGGATCAGATCCTAGAGAAGGACATCATGTTTGGTAAAGTAGAGGGTCGGTGAAAGAGAGGAAGTCCCTCAAAGAGATGGATTGACAGAGTGGCTGCAACAATGGGCTCAAGCATAACAATGATCATGAGGATGGCACAGGACCGGGCAGTGTTTCGTTCTGTTGTACATACGGTCGCCATGAGTCAGAATCCACTCAACAGCACCTAACAACAACAACGATTTGGAGGCCGGTGGCTTGGAGGCATGATGGTGTCAGGGCCGGTATCTCTGCAAATCTCTCAGCCACTCAATGATGGTGGTCACCGTGCCTCTTGGTGTCAAGATGACAGCAGGCTCTCCAGGGACAAGTCTGCATTTTAGGCAGGGATGAGGGGACTGCTGCAAGGGACTTTCTTGGGGTGAGACTTTGTCTTTTTTATTTCATTTTATTGTTTGGAAAGGAAGCTCTCCCAAACAGACCAGCTCTTCAGTGGCTAACCAAAGCCAAGTCCCATATTCATATTTAGGCCAACCCTAAATAAGGGGCAAGAGGATAGCAGGGAGAGTCCAGAGCAGTCACAACTCACGCCCTAGTGATGTGGTGACCCCACCCTCACAGAGGCCACAGGACCTGCCCCAGCTCCCTGAGCAAAGCTGGGCTGCTTTATCAGGAAGACAGAGGGAAGCAGCAGTCCTGCCACACGTAAGCATTTCATTTTAATTTTAAAAACTCTGTCATGCTGGCTGCTAACTGGTGGAAACCTAGGAAGTGTAGGAAAGTCCAAAATTTATGAAAACAAACTAAAGGTTTATAAAAATGTGCTCAGAAAATCAGCCTGTTATGTGTAATAATAAAAATGTAAGTTTGGTATATCCAATGTTGTTTGAACAAGACTTAATTCTATTTTTAGGAGATTTCAATTTCCTTTCACATGAAGTCCATGAAATACAGTATGTGGCATATTTATAGCGACTCTTCTGGAGAGCGTTACACTTTTGGACCCTTTAATAAGCCTAAATGAGATGGTCTCCCCCTCACCTCACTGAGCAAATAAACGGATGATCAAGACAATCATTGGAATTACACACTCTGTGCCTCTCCTTGCCTTGTTTAACTGTCTTAAGGCTTCCAGTGTCTACAACAGCTCTCTAAAGACTGTTCTAGGCAATAAAGAGGATATTTAGGGCCATCTGGTGATTCCATTCAATTTATTTCATTGACAAGACTTATAAATAAGAAAGCATAATTTCCAAAAGCAATCATGAAATTTGCTATGCAAACTAGAAGCAGTAGCCCCCTTTGTACCTTTTTCCTTCTAGAGTACACGTGGGGGCCACTTCCATCATGATCATTTTACAGCCCTTTGCATTTTCAAAGCACTCTGCAAAATTAGCCAATTTGTTCTCAGAGCACCAAAGGCAGTTGTATCTGGCATGAGACGAAATAAAATGGTAGGGCCTATTCCACATCTGATGAAAATGATACTAGACTTATACACACTTTTTGTGGATATGTATTGCCCTCCCACCTTGTGTTCCTTTGGTACCTTTCCATTTCATACCAGGAGAACCCTAGAAAAAGGCTTGCCAGGAGCAGCATCACTCACCTTCCAATGCTGAAGAAAACAGAAAAGCCTGTGCCTTGTCCCCAGAGCAGCCCAAGACCTCCTCTCCCAGTTGTGGTTGTTAGCTGCCATCAGATCAAACCCAACTCTTGACTACCTTAAGCACAATGGAATTAAATACAAGACCACTGTGTTCCATAGAGATTGCCAGGCCTTTCTTCCTTGTCTGTTTTAGTCTGGAAGTTATGCTGAAACCTGGTTAGCATGATAGCAACATGCAAGCCTCCACTAACAGACAGGTGGGGGTGTGCGTGAGGTGCACTGCCGGGAATCGAACCCAGGTCTCCCGTATAGAAGGTGAGAATTCTACCACTGAACCACCAATGTTGCTCTTCCCCCAGGGTCTTAGGTATGTAGTGCTGCTATAACAGAAATACCACAAGTGGATGGCTTTAACAAGGAGAAATTTATTCTCTCACAGTCTCAGAGGCTAGAAATCCAAACTCGGGGTGCCAGCTCCAGAGGAAGGCTTCTTCTCTCCGTTGGCTCTGGGGAAAGGTCCTTGTCATCAATCTTCCCCAGTTGAGGAGCTTCTCAGCGCAGGGTCCCCAGGTCCAAAGGACACGCTGTGCCTCTAGTGTTTCTTTCTTGGTGAAATGAGGCTTCCCTGTCTCTCTGCTCACTTCTCTCTTTTATATCTCAAAAGAGATTGGTTTAAAACACAATCTAATCTTGTAGATTGAGTCCTGCCTCATTAACATAACTGCTGCTAATCCTGCCTCGTTAACATCATAGAAGTAGGATTTACAACACATAGAAAAATCACATGAGATAACAAAATGGTGGACAATCATCTCACACAGTATTGGGAATCACTGTCTAGCCAAGCTGACACACATTGTAGGGGGGCACAATTCAATCCATGACACCCAATAAGCTCCCTAAATAAGCACAAGGAACTCAGATGACTGGTAGCTAGAACTGTCTGTGCCCTAAACCAGAGCACCAGGGAGGGCCTTAGAGATCCCCTTTTCCTCTAAATGAATGCCCTGATGTACAGAGTCACATGTGCACAGTGTCTCTTACAGTAACAAACATATCCCATTGACTCTGCAATCACTCAGAATCTGTTGGGTATTCTTCCTTTGGGATTTTTTCCTGGGACTATAATAATGGAATCAGCCCTGGTTGCACAGTGGTTAAGTGTTCAGCTGCTAACTGACAAGGTAGGCTGTTGGAACCCACCAGCTTCTCCAGGGGAGAAAGACCCGATTATCTGTTTCCATAAAAATCACAGACTAGGAAACCCTGTGGAGTAGTTCTACTCTGTCATATAGGATCCCTAGGAGTCAGAATCAACTCGACCGCACACAACAACAGCAATAACAATGAGGTATCTATTTGAGAAGTGACGACAAGTTTTATAGGAGATGCTATAAGAGAGTTCTGCGATGTTTTGAAGAGTGGAAGTATTATTTTTAAAAGTGTCTTGCCCATGGAATGCTACTCAACATTGAAAAGAAACATTATTGATACACACTACAACCTGGATGAATCTCAAAGAATTATGCTGAGAGAAAGAAAAAGCTAATCCCGAAAGGTTGTATACTGCAAGATTCCGTTTATATAACATTCTTGAAATTACAAAATTCTAGAAGTGGAGAACAGATAAATCTGCAGTGATGTGGAAGTGAGTACTGAACAGCTTTCTACAAGAAGTCAGGTCAGATTTGGCTGGGAGTTAAGGAAGTGGGTTTAGCTATAAAGGAGCAACAGAAGTGATCCTTCAGGTGATAGAAAGGGTCTATTTCTTAACTATGGTGGTGGATACATGATTCTACATGGGTGATAACATTGCACAGAACTAAATGCGTGCGTGTAAAATGGGAAATCTGAACAAGGTCGGTGAACTGTATCAACGTCAGTATCTTGCAGTGATATGACTCTATAGCTTTGCAAGATGTTATCAATGAGGAAAAAAGAGTAGAGGTACATAGGATCTCTTGGCATTATTTCCTACAACTACATGTAAATCTTCAATTATCTTAAAATTAAAGATATAATTAAAAGACAAATGTATTGCCTCGCAGGAATTGGCTTGGGCAGCATAAATTCCAAACTATTAATTTGCACACTCTTCCTTGTCACAAATGCTGTTCCTTCACCATCTTCTTGTTCAGCAAAGATTTCATGATCCATGACCGTAATCAGTGTTTACAAGGTCTTCAGAAGGCTGGCCTAAGCAGGGCTGGGCAAACATCTCCTAGTCTATTTCTAAAGCATTGCTTTTGCCTTCTGCTTGTCCTTTTTCCAAAACTTTCTGTGGAAATACGTTCAGCAGTCACTTCCATATCACTACGAACGTATACTAGATCTCCAAGAACACTGAGCCAGCTTGACTCCCTTGGAAGTGGTGGAAGGATAGAAAGGCAGTAAAAGCCCTTGTCCAACCTTAAGAGCGTTTGCAACACAGCACCAGAAACATTCTATAAAATGTAAGTGGGATCAGGTGCCTTCTCTGCTAAATCCCCGAATGACACCCCTCTCGCTCTGTGTTAAATACCCAATTCATGGCCATAATCTCCATGGCCCCTCCTCCAGGATGCATCCACTGGCTGCCTCTCTGACCTCATCTCCTACCACCGCCATCCACCTACTCCCAGTCAGTCAGCCTCCTTACACTTCCCTGAACAGAACAGGCATACTCCTACCCCCGGGCCTTTGCACTTGCTTCTCTCCCCCTGGAAAGCTTGTCCCGTCAACATCCAACGCTGGGCAGACCTAGGCTTTGAGATGCCAGATGCAATACGGGGAGGGCAGTGACTTTTTAAGGAAAAAAAAATTCCAAAATTACCAATAGAAAATTAGGCACAAAAGTGAAGATTTTTTTACAATGAGAACATAAAACAAATTACCAATTTTAAAAAGGTTGATGAAGACCACATATGTCGATGGAATAACCAGAGTAGCAATATTGAGAATGTTCGTGAATTGTGAAGAATATAACCAATGCCACTGAACAATCTGTGTAAAAATTGTTGAACGGGAACCTAAACTGCCGTGTAAACCTTCACTAAAGGCACAATAAAAATAAATAAATAAATAAAGACCATATATATCGCAAACTGCAAAATAACAGCCTTTGTTGTTAGGTGCTGTCCAGTCAGTTCCAGCTCAGCAACCCTATGTACAACAGAACAAAACAGTGCCCAGTTTTATGCCATCCCCACAAACCTGGCTGTGTTTGAACCCATTTTTGCAGTCACTGTGTCAATCCATCTCATTGAGGGTCTTTCTCTTTTTCATTGACCCTCTACTTTACCAAGCATGATGTCCTTCTCCAGGAACTGATCCCTCCTGATAACAAGTCCAAAGTACATGAGACAAGGTCTCTCCATCCTCACTTCTAAGGAGCATTCTGGCTGTATTCCAAGACATATTTGTTTGTTCTTCTGGCAGTCTGTGGTATGTTCAATATTCTTCACCAACACCATAGTTCAAATGCATCAGTTCTTCTTTGGTCTTCCTTATTCATTGTCCAGCTTTCCTGTGCAAATGATACTTTTGAAAATACCATGGCTTGAGCCAGGTGCACCTTAGTCCTCAAAGTGACAGCTTTGCTTTTTAACACTATAAAAAGGTCTTTTGCAGCAGATTTGCCCAATGCACTACGTCATAACAGCCTAATATGTGATTAATCAACTACCAGCACACTTCTATACTACTACTGTTTTTCCACATTTTTATTGCTTGTTCATATGACAATGATTTACTAATATCATTTTTGATGAAGAGAATAGATTGATGATGTCTCTTCTCTAGCTTGGCTCATTGGAATGTGCTCTTTATCCTTGATGTTTGGAATGCATAACCACATACCTTCACACACCGGTGCACTCATTATTTATTGTAATGCAACAGGTCTGTGCTCTACAAACAAATTCTGGCAAATTCTAGTTAGATCTCTTCTTGTTATAAAAAAAATGAAAGGAAAAGGAAGAAGAGGAAGCATCAAGTGCTCTTAGAGTGGAATGAGCTGCATAGTAGAGAGTATTCTTCACAGGTGAGAACTCCCATTTGGACCAAGAGTCTTGGAGAACTGAAACTCCTCAACTTAGAATTGTGCACACGTAATGATTGCAAGAGTGTTCTGGCTTCGTGTACTCAATACCTGGTTCCTCTTCCCATCTCAGATGTCAGTGAGGGACACCTGGGACACATTCCCAGTGAACTGGTCCCTTTACCCTGATCTTTATCTCCTGTTGCCGGGTGAGGTGGCTCAGGTGGTGGTAAGGACATTCCCATCAATGGCCGTCCAACTGCACAGGAGAGTGGCCCTAGATCACATTCTCATAGTCACTAAATCCAAACTGAAGTATTCCCAACTCAACTCCTCCTTAGACAGATCCCCAAAATTCCCACAGTCCTCCAGGCCCACCCAGCCCCAATGCAATGTGACAGAGGAGAATTCAGAGTTCTGACTGCAGGTGGAGTGTACGGTCCTTTGTACACATCCTCAGATAACCCATGCAGGGAGGAGGAACAAGCCTTCGCCTCCTCAGCATCCAGGAGACCACCTCTGTCTGCAGCACCCTAACACGGTTCTGGTTTTCACTCAAACACCTTCTGGGTAAATCCCTCTCTCACCATTCCCCCCGACTTTCCTTCACTGTTTCCTGTTTTCTCCTGCTCACAAACATCATCTAACACACTCTGTATTTTACATCGAATTGTTGGTTGTATGCTTCCCACCACTGGAACATAAGAAGCTTCTTTTATTTGGTTCTCCATTGGATCCCTGAGCCTGGAAGAGTCTTGGCACATAGAAGAAACTCAGTAAATATTTGTTGAATAGATGGATTAATACCCCCAATGCCCCTAATAATTCTCCAACTGTCAGCTTATGTACATATGCAATGAGCTTCCACACCCTGTAAGCTATCTCTCTGTGCACAGGACAGCCAGGCTGATGTCAGAATGTCATCATGGAAACTTTGTTTGTCTTACATTACTTAGAAATGACCAGTTGAACTGACTTGGTTGCATAACAGAGGGGCACCTGGTTCCCTCCCCAAGGGCTCCATGGCTGTGCCCACAAAGAGCCAGGACATTTTCCTCATGCTCATCCCTCAATTCCACACTCCCAGCTCTGTCTTTTGCCTTGGAGTCCCTCATCTTCTCTCCACCAGACCCTTCACTCTGATGTTGATGCCACCATAGGTTGATCCGGCCTTTGGATCCGTCTGGACCTGAGTTCACTGCTGCTCAATGCCCTCACAATAAGGACCGAGTGAACCCTCAGTGCAGCCCAGTTCCAGGAATCACAGCCCACAGACACTGACCATACTTGGTCCTGCTTGACTAAGATGTGGCTTGGTCAAGTTCCTGGAAGACTTGCTCAATATAACTGAGGTCTGGAACTGTCACCTGTTTGTAATCCTCTGTCCCCTGGGAGCTTCAGGGGCTCCAAATCCCCAAACATGCCAGGAATGGGAAGGAAGTAACTCATAGCTGCCCCAGCTGAGTTCCAGAGTCTGATCCCATGAAGGAGGCATCTCTATGATTCCAGGACACAAAGGGATTTTCATCCTTTCCTCAGATCTGAGGGGAAGATCTTGATTCATTGTGAACTCAGAAGACTCTTACCAGGGAAGTAACGTCTGCCTAAATGAACAGAGTGCTCCAGCACTGACCTGGTGAGGTCCAGAGAGGCTTGAAGAGTCTCAGCATGGTTAAGCACCACTCCACCATCTACTTCATCCAATAAAAAATGCAATCAAAGGCTGTAGAAGGTAAGGACTCTGACTAAATTCTAAAATGCTAGAATCCTCAAATGTTATTTCAGAATTTATTTCCCTTGCTGAATCTGCTTGAATTAACAACCAGCCTAAGAGTCCACATTTTCAAACCATAAACTACTACACTCATGTCTTTATAATGCTGTTTTTAACAAGGCCCAGCTAACAGCAGAATCATATTTTTTTACCTTAATAGAGAAAGCTATTTTTCCTCCAATTTTTTAATTTTGAAAAAACTCAAACCTATTTAAAAATTGAAAAAAAATTAGTACTATGTACATGCATCCACACACCTTTAACCTATATTTACCAGTTGTTAATATTTTGTCACATTTCTCTCTCTCTCCCTGTCTCTCATACACACGCACACACACACACAAACACACACGGTTTTGATCTATCTGAACTACCTGAAAGTAAGTTGTAAACATTGTGAACTTTTACCCTGAATTACTTCACCAAAGACGTTCTTCTATATAACCAATACCATTATCACATACAAGACTGTTAACATTGATATAATAATATTATCTAATATGCAGTTCCTATCCAAATTTCCTCAGTTGTCCCCAGAAACTTCCTTTATAGCTTTTTATGTTGCTTTGTTGGTTTTTCATTTTCATGACACAGGCATTTTTAAAGTGTAGTCCAGACCAATTAATGAATGAATGTTACACAATCTCATTGGTCTGCTTGTTTCCTCATGACTAGGCTCAGGAAGACCCTCAATGACATGGATAGACACAGTGGCTGCAACAATGGGCTCCAGCATAACACAGATTGTGAGGATGGTGCAGGACTGGACAGTGTTTCGTTCTGCCATACATCTAACAAACAACAAGGTTCAGTTATAACATTTTCACTAAAAAATGACTTATGGGTGAAATCATATACTTCCCAATGCATCTCTCAGAAGACATGACAGGGGATGTCACTTGTGTCATTTGTTGTCACTGGGATTGGATGCTTGCTAAATTGATTTTGACTCATAGCAATCCCATGTGACAGAGTAGAACTTCCTTATAGGATTTTCTAGGCTGTAATCTTTCTGGGAGCAAAAAGTCAAGTCTTTCTTCCTCAGAGCTACTGGCTGGGTCCGAATTGATAACGTTTTGGTGTGTAGCCAAGTGCCTAACTGTTTTCACAGACAAGACTCCTTTTGTGCCATTACAGTTCATTCTTTGATCATTTTGTTAAACTAAAGCAGCCCACATGCCCATCAACAGGAGAGAGGTTGAATAAACTCCAGTATATCCACACAATGGAATGCTATGGAGATGTAAAGAAAAATGAGAAAGATCTCTACAAATTGATACATCATTTCCCCCATATGTCTTTAAGCATAAAGTAAACTGCAAAAAAGTGTATACAGTATGCTACTGTAAAAAAAGAAAAGAATAGACATGTCAATGAATATCTATATGCGTTGTTATTGTTGTTGTTAGGTGCCGTTGAGTTGGTTCCGACTCACGGCGACCCTACGTATAAGAGTACGAAACATTGCCCGATCCCGCATTGTTCTAACAATGGTTGTTATGCTTGAGTCCATTGTTGCAGCCACTGCATCAATCCATCTCATTGAGGGTCTTCCTCTTTTTCTCCGATCTTCTATTTTACCAAGCATGATGTTTTTCTCCAGGGACTGGTCCCTCCTGATAACATGTCTAAAGTATGTGAGACAAAGTCTCGCCATCCTTGCTTCTAAGGAGCTTTTAGGCTATACTTGCTCTATACGTACTTGCTTGTTTATTGCAAAAACAAATCCAAGAAAGACAAACAAGGAGCTAATGTAAATGACCTGCAGAAGACTTGAGACAGGTTATCACACACAGGAATGAGGCCGAGATTTCTTTGAGAATTCCTTGGAGTGTGGTTTCAACTTTTGAGCATGCAAGTGTTTTCCAGTGTCAAAAAAAAAAAAAAAATAGTGAAATTAAATTTAAAAAGGATAAAAAAGCAAATTCTCCAACTGAGGCCACAAAGAAGTGAATCTGGTTGTAATTCAAACCGATAGCATAACTTGAAAAATAAACAAACAAATGTGAGTGGAAACTGTTGAAATGGCGTATCTTTTGCTGTGTATATTTTCACCGAAATAAATAAAAAATAAAATGTAAGTAATTTTGGACCAGAATCACTTTCCTTCAGCCCCTGCTAAAACGTCACCCTACAGCTGATGTCATGGCATACTCAAGGCAGAGCTGTGCAAGAAACACACAGCAATTTAGGGAGACAGAGATAGCACAATGAGGATGTCAGAAAGGGACTCATTTTCCCTGGTGTTGGCAGGTGTCTCAATGGACCCTCTTGTCTCTTTGTTGAGATGTACCCCCTGCAGTGACAATTCTTGCAATGCACCTCACTAGCCAAGGGTCACGATGCGAGGCTTTATCTCAGGCAAAATATACTGCCTGTGAGTCCAGCTGCGTCTCTTGGTCTGCTGGGACCTGGTCAGTCTTGGGGAGCAACCAGAATCAGCCCCTGGTGGCTCTGAACCATGGTGGGCAGCAGGTGACACTGACTCCAGGGCCCCAGAGCAGGACTAATGCAGCACTGGGCTCCAGGTTAGCCCACACTTCCACATTCTGTAACAACTGTGCAGCTGCCGACACAGCCACATGTCCCAGGTTTGCCATTTAGTCTAAACGGATGCGGTGTAGAAGCATATAAGCGGCACCCACTGAGAATGGTAATGGACCGATTCCCTGGGCTCTAAATCTTGACATAGCATTTACAGTCAGAGGAAGACCATGAAAAATGCACAAACTCAGACATCTCCATCAGACAGCTTATGAGAAGCACGCACTGAATACCTTTTCAACATTCTCTATGTTCTTTCCCTACTTGGAGAACTAAGGGACTCTCTATGACCAGTTGGGTGATGGGGAGAGTAGATCACTATTATTCCTGAATTCTGAGTGGGTTCATGAAGAATGAGTTGCCATGTATTAAAAAAAAAAAAAAAAAAAAAAAAAATCCTGATTACAGTCAATACTTCACAGCGGGTTATGAGTTAGCGTCACATCAGACTGTTGTGCAATGGGGGAAGTGTAATTGTCAGACTTCACCATTCCTGGATGTAATTTCAAGACCTTCCAGATCTTTAAACCAAAAAAGCAGAACCTGTTGCCATGATTCTGACTCATGTGTGCAGAATAAAACTATACTCTATAGAGTTTTCAAGGCTGGGAACTTTTGGAAGCATATTACCAGGACTTTCTTCCAAGGCCCCTCTGGATGGGTTGGAACTGCCTACCTTTCAGTTAGTAGCCTAGTGCCTAGCCTTCTGTGCCACCCCGGGACACCTTAGCTATACCGGAACTTTGAGTGAGATGCTGGCTCTCTAAACTGCAATAGGGTTATTCTTTGACTCACCTCATGGAGTTTTCTATAGCATGACAAAACCAGAGTAATTTCTAAATTATAATCTATAAAATGATAAAAATAATTTATTCAGCAGTCTCTAATTATAAGCTCATAAAAGGAGTCATAAATACTGTGTTTAGTTCCCAAGTAAAACTACTCCTTTAACTTAGTTTTCTTGCCAGAGTATTTTCCTACTGGAAATTTTCATCAAGCAAATAGACTGAATTGACCAGCATACTTTATTGCAGCACAAAGGAGGTCTATTTTGTAAGCTACGTTTTAGGTATTTTGCAATTCTGAAATACTATGACATGCTATTTAGTTATCTGAAGTAAAATATAGAAAGCTAAACGTAATCGGAGTCCCTGGGTGGTGCAAGTAGTCAATGCACTCAGCTACTAACCAAAAGATTAATGGCCGGAATCCACCCAGAGGCACCTCAGAAGAAAGGCCTGGCGACTTGCTTCTTAAAAATCAGCCAGTGACAATCCTATGGAGCATAGTCCTACTCTGACACACATGGGGTCTCCATGAGTCAGAATCAACTCAACAGCAACCATAAAAAAGAAAAAAAAAAAGCTTAATTATTAGAAAATGGGAAATTTTAACCAATTACATCATCATCTAAACTTTGGCCAACACTAAAAATTCACTAAAGGCTCCTTCCTTTCCCATCTCTCACCGTAACACCTGATTGAAAGCGCTTGATGAACATTATTGGGGTTTTTATTAAAGTGAAGGGTTTCGGGTCCCGTTCTCCAGTTTTCCTGCCTCGTTCTTCCATATTGCAGTCACCAATTGACTAATGCTCCTAGAAGGTTGTGTTGGAAAAAAAAAAAGAAATGTAGACTATAGGTTATAAATACTCATTGTAAGATTATACATTTCAGGAAACTTTTAAATTAGGGTGAAAGTAGTTGAAAAGCAAACTCTGAGATTGCTTAGAATGCTTGACACTGAAAAAGAAATATGGGGCTGTGAGTTACAGATGGAGACATTAAGTTGTTTTGTCACCCAGGGAAATTCTTCAGAGTACCAATCAATGAGTTTTTTCGACGCTTCAATATCCTCCCTAATGGAGTCATTTCAGGGGTGAACATTCCCCAAATGAAATACCGCAAAAATGGCAGCAACTATATTGTCAGGTATGATAATAAAAAGCTCAAAAGGGAATGTGTGGGGATAATAATATTAGCAACAGAAGGTGTTATGGTCTTTTCAAGGACATTCCAAATATTAAAATACTGGATTCAATTGATACTCTGGGTTCTGACATGGAAGCTGCCGTATACAAAGCAAAATGACTCAGTAAGAAACACACGTGCCAGATTAGGTAATTTTTTTTTTTAATTGGACATAAAATTGAATCTCCAGGGATAGTTAGGGAGTGAAGTTAGAATCAAAGAAGATATACAGAATGTGTTGTTTAGAAGTCCATGTCTCTACACCCAGAGACACAGGCACCATGTTATGCAGCCAGAAATTTATCTACAAGTCTAGAATACAGCATGGATGAGGCAAAGACCCAGCCAAACTGGCACAGTGGTTTAGGCAGCTTGTTGCTGAGGACCTCACATGTCAGCTGTCTCCTTGCAGGAGACTGAAGAGGAGATAAAATGGGATGGATGGAGATCCCCAACAGTACAAAAACTGGGCCCATGCCTCTCTTGCCACTTCCTAGCTGCAGGGCTCAGGGCAGGCTTCTTAGCTCCATCAACCTCAGTTTATTCATCTCTAAAAAACCCACTGCCATCGAGTCGATTCTGACTCAGAGTGACCCTAAAGGAACAGAGTAGAATTGTCCCATAGGGTTTCCAAGTCCGTAAATCGTTAAGGAAGCAGACTGCCACATCTTTCTCCCGTGTGTTCATCTCTGTTGTTGTTAGGTGCCATCAAGTCAGTTCTGACTTAGGAGGCCTATGTACAACAGAACAAAACACTACCTGGTCCTGCGCCATTCTCACAATTGTTGTTATGCTGGAACCCATTGTTGCAGCCACTGTGTTAGTCCATCTCGTTGAGAGTCTTCCTCTTTTTTGCTGACCCTCTACCAAGCATGATGTCCTTCTCCAGGGACTGGTCCCTCCTAATAAGATGTCCAAAGTATGTGAAAAGAAGTCTCGCCATCCTTGCTGTCTAAGGAGCATTCTGGCTGTACTTCTTCCAAGACAGATTTGTGTGTTCTTCTGGCAGTCCACGGTATATTCAATATTTTTCACCTAACAATAATTCAAAGGCATCAATTCTTCTTCTGTCTTCCTTATTCATTGTCCAGCTTTCACATACATATGAAGCAACTGAAAAAATCATGTCTTGGGTCAGGCACACCTTAGTACTTAAAGTGACATCTTTGCTTTTTAACACTTTAAAGAGATCTTTTGCAGTATCTCTAGGATAGGTAAATAATACTGTCAGAGCTGCTATAAATATTCAGTTGCATCTTGTCTACCATGTGCTACACAGGACACCTAGGGCATTGAGTGCACTGGCTTCAGTGGTGGCCCCTGGCATGGTTATCAAGGGATTCCTTCTCCTTCCCACCAACTGGTGGTCCTGCTCACCTTCTTTCCAACACGTTGGCTGAACATCCAAGTACACTGGCTGAGCACTGTTCTGAAGGTCATTACTGCTCATGAGATTCGCCCACAATTGAAAGGTTTCCTGTGTCTCCGGGGCACAGAGGACCCATAAGAACTGACGAACAGAGAAACCAACATGTGCCAGTGGCATTTGAGAAGATTCAGAATCCCATCCTCTTCCATTTTCCATTTTCACACACCATCATCTGTGTGAGGGTGAGTATTGTGAGATGGATTATCCCAATAGCCACACACTGCACTTGAATATGCCGATGATCACTGGGATGACTCAGAATCAGGCAACAACTGGTCTGTTGTATATGGGGTCATCAGAAGTCAGAGTTGACTCAATGGCATCTACCTATCTATGTATGTATCCATCTATCTATTTTTGAAGTGTAACTCCACGTAGACCTCAGGCAACAAATGAATGTTTTCGGGTTCAAGTATACCATAAGCAGCCTTGGCATCAAGACTGAAATCATGGCAAGTGCTGGCAGGCTAGGGGCCTCCAAAATGCTGACAGAGATTTACAAGTATGTGTAACATGGATGGGTAATACATTCCCCACTAATGCTGAAGATGAGTTGGGAGATTATTTAACATCCTCTTTAGTCTCTGAACCTTGGGGAAGGTGGCAGAATGCAGCCAAGGATGATTTTATAAAGGCAATTATAATGTGTTATAATAGTCCTCATCGTGAGGACATTTCCAGGACCTCTCCCTACACCCCAAGGGTAGACAAATGCAGAAGACAGCCAACACCTATCAAGCATTTAGCATGGACCACAGACTATGCTAAGAGCCGTCCATTGATCATCCTTTCTAATCCTCTCAACAGGCAGCCAAGGTATATCGGAGTGCCCCGAAACTCAGAAATGCTAAGTATTGTGCACAAGGCCACACTGCTAGAGAAGACAGAGCTGAGATTCCCATCCAACTCTGTCAAATCCATGCTGCTTTTATGATACAGCTGCTTATACTGATGCCTAAGAGGCCTCTGGGAGTTCACCAAAGGAGCAATACTCCTTTGTGACAGATGTAGGCTGAACACCTCGATGTTCTGACCCAGTGCTTGGACACTGGTCTTTGTGGAGGGAGTGGGGAGGAAGAGAGAAGCCCCATCTCTATTTCCAAGATTGTTGAGTATTCAAAATGGTAGACCAAGGAGCAATCATTCCCATGGTAATCTCATCTATTTCTAGAGCACATGGAAGAATCCATCCAATACTTTATGAAAATAAACCCCACTTATATTTTTATTTTGAACATAGGATCTTTCTATCATGATATAGCAGGAGTAGGAATTGTATTTTTTTGGTTGAGAGCTCTCTCAGCTCCCACTTAGAAACTAAAGGCTACGGAAAAGCACCCACTTCTCTTCGTGGAAACAGCACCCATTTGTCTTCATGTGACAATGATGGCCCTTCCTACTCCTGCTGGCTCAGTGTGCAGAACAGACTGTGACCCGCTACAACTAGGAGGGCAGCCCTTGCTCTCTGTGGACCAGGAATCCAATGCAGAGAGACTGCGGGTGGCCATCTATGCTGCCCATGGTGTCCACAGCAGAGCAGAGATGAGGACTTGGGCTTCACGGAACCCAGTGTTGGACTTTTCTTTCTACATTATAAAAGCAAGGTCATTAGCACAGAACTTTAGGCATGGATTTTGAAGTGTCCAATGCCACCTCTCAAATAGTAAAGGGATAGAAGAATATCCAGATCCCAACATACCAAAGTAATTTAGGCAAACACTGAAAAATGATCCTTCTTGTCTTTGATGGACTATCAAAAAATAAAAGGGAAGACTGTCTTTAAGGGTTATGCTTTTATGATTTTATTTAATAGATTACTAGATCATGTAACTGATCGGACTCTCACTCCTGGAGCTGGTCTGTACGAGGCCTAAGGGGAGGCACATGGATCCAACCACCAGCAACAGTATTTCTAAAAACTACTTATGTACAACCAAAAAGCCCATGGAACTTGAGGGTTTAGGGTCATGATTTCACGGGACATCTCAGTTACATGGACTAATAACTTGTTCAGTGCTTCTGTTCTGTCTCCTATTTCATTGTGTACTGCCTGGGGTCTTAAAAGCTTGCAAGCGGCCATCCAAGGCACAACAATTGGTCTCTGTTCACCTGGAGCAACAGAGAAAGAAGGAGAGTCAGGAATAAGAGGAGGATATGGAATACGTGGCTAACTGCCTCCATGAACAACTGTCTCCTTTGCCATGAGACTGGAAGAATTGGACAATGTCTGGCTACCATTACAGAACATTTTGATTAAAGATTCCATAGAAGAAACGTGATCAAAAGGGGAAAAATGCAGAACAAAATTTTAAATTCTCATAGACTCTAGACTTTCTGGAGCCATGGAGGGTAGATAAATCCCTGAAACTATTGCTCTGAGATTATCTTTAAGCCTTAAACCAAAAATATCTCCAGAAGTCTTCTTAAAACCAAAAAATAGTTTAGCTTAGCTAGTAAAAAAAAAAAATGTCTGCCTTGAGCATTATTCTCTTTTAAAAATTATCTATATGGGGTAAAATTGACAGCAGCAACTCAAAAGATTACATAGGAACCTTAGGAGGCAGTGCGTTTATGTTAATGAGGGAGGAACAACTAAGAAAAGGAGGGTGAGAGTGGTTGCGGAACTTTAAGAATGTAATTAATGTCACTAAATTATACATCTAGAAACTGTTAAATTGGTGTATCTTTTGCTGTGTATATTCTCAACAACAATAAATAAAATTTAGAAACAAACAAACAAGCAAAATTACTCCTACCAGCAGATTCTGAGATCCCTCTTTGGTGCCCATCATCAGCCCATAGCTGCCTGAGAACAGCAACTATATGTGTTTATGATGCAACCAAACACTTAATAACTATCCTTTGAATTATTTGATTAATGGATGATTGATTAATTGACCCAGTGGGTAAGTGAGTGAGTCAATGATCCTCCAAATGATTTACAAATATGTCTCGAGTCAAATAGCCACTAAGGAGACCACTATCATTAATGGCAGCACGTTGATGGATGCCTTAGCCTTGGAGGAAATGGCAAGATAAAGACAAAGCTGAAACCTCTTGGTCTTGCCAGTTTCTGTCCTCTGACTGAAAACACTATCTGTGGGGCTTGTTGAGAGGGAAAGATTTGGGACTAGAATTGGTCTAGAAAGTCTAGAACCAATCCAAGGCCCAGTGAAGGCCATCCTGAATCTCAGTGAAGAAATGGGGATCATGGCAACAGTCCAATGCTTGGCTTTGAGTAGGTGGGGAGGGGGAAGCTCTTTCCTAAGGTGCCTTCTAAGACCAGGGAAATTTTTCAAAGACACTCTGAGAACAGCTCCAGCCTCAGAAGCAGAAGTCGGCTAAGTGGCCATGCAGAAGGCAGCACCGCAGGCTTACTACTGAGCAGCTCCCACTGAGAACAGACCAGACCTCTCCAGTCTCCACCCAGAAAGTCTCAGAGTAGCCTGTCTTGAGGTCACCTATGACCATGACCCACCACTCTCGTCTCTGCCAGGTGGGAGCTGTCACCACGTCATAGGCAGAGTTAGTCTAACAAGCCTTCCACCATCCTCCTTGGTTCTTCCCCTTTCCTGAGGTGTTGATCTCCCCTTGTATTTTTCAGGAGGTGACAGCCTTTGAAGAGAACAATGGTTCTAACTACTGCAATGATGTCCTGAGGATGACTCTCCCATGCCTTTGCAGGACAAATGGGCAAGTAGTCCAACTTGGGCTATAAGGAGTATGGGAAGAAGTCTATCCCACCCCATGCATCAAACCACCATGGTGGCTTCATGTCATCTCCGCAGGAGGTACAGGGGGTCTGCAGGCTGAAGAAGGAAGAATTTATGAGAATCAGACATCCAGGCTGCTTCTGTGTGTGCAGCAGGCCATGTGGGTTTGGGGACATGGAACCAGAAGGAAGCAAAAGGAAATGTCTGTGTGCTTATTTTATTTTATTTTTGTCCAGAGAAAATGGGTTTCCCTCTTCAGTTGAAGAAGAAAACTAGAACCATAGAACCCAGCTTCCTTGGATACAAGCTTGGGTAGATTGCTAACAGGGTAAGCTGGCTGGCAATAGGAGGGTTTGGGGGGCTTTCTTGTTCCTCCAGGCTGAGCCCCAGGAAAAGCTTCACATATGGCTGGTATATGGAAGATACTATATAAAAGATATCCATTGAAATAATGAACTTCAAACACCACCCTATATCCAGGGCCCAGAAATGCTGGTTTGCTAGGGGCTTGCTGGGTAGTCAGGAAGACAGCATATCTGGGTGTTTTAGTCATCTAGTGCTGCTATAACAGAAATACCACAAGTGGATGGCTTTAACAAACAGAAATTTATGCTCTCACAGTCTAGCAGGCTAGAAGTCCAAATTCAGGGTGCCAGCTCCAGGGGAACGCTTTTTCTTTCTGGGGAAAGTCCTTGTCATCAATCTTCCCCTGGTCTAGGAGTTTCTCAGCACAGGGATCCCAGGTCCAAACGATGTGCTCCCCTCCTGGTTCTTCATTCTTGGTGGCTTGAGGTCCCTCTCCTCTCTACTTAATTCTCTCTTTTGTCTCTCAAAAGAGACTGACTCAAGATACAACCTAATCTTGTGGATTGAGTCCTGCCTCACTAATATCATTGCCTCTAATCATGCCTCATTAACATCACAGAGGTTAGAATTTACAACACATAGGCCTTATGCATAACAGAATGAAACACTGCCTGATCCTGCACCATCTTCATGATCATTGGTATGTTTGAGTCTGTTGTGGCCATTATGTCAATCCATCTCATTGAGGGTTTCCTTTGCCTTTGCTGCCCTCCACTTTACCAAACACAATGTCTTTCTTTAGCAATTGATCCAAAGCAAGCAAGTCAAAGTCTTGGACAATATGTTGTGATCCATAGGGTTTCCACTGGCTAATTTTCAGAAGTAAATCATCAGGTCTTTCTTCCTAGTCTCTCTTAGTCTGGAAGCTCTCTTAGTCTGAAAACTGTCCACCATGGGTGACCCTGCTGGTATTTAAAATACCCGTGGCACAGCTTCCAGCACCATAGCAACACGGGGGCCACCACAGTATGACTGGCAGATGGTCAGCACTACCTGTAAATTATTTCCTAAAGACTTGAGGGAAATTGTAGGAAAGCGCGAGTCCAGTGACAATCCAAGAAAGAAAGCTGGAGACCCTCTTCCCCTCTCCAGGGCTCCTGTTAGTGTTTTTGTAAAAACGCAGGGAAAGCTGGTAGATTTCTGAAAACGTCCAGACAGCAAGATTACTCCCTGGCCTCTCACATGTTTTTAGAGGGCTCCACGGCCTAGTTAAATGCATTTGGCAAGTTGCAGAGAAAAGGGTTTCTTTTCCTAAGTCTGTTTCTCTAATAGGTTAGCTAACGTATTGTACTTAGAGTGCACAGTTAGTATTTATAAGGACGACTACATTTTAGTGCAAAGCAAATTAAGTATTAACAAGCTCCTTTCCTTCAAGGGTTGGCTTTTGCAGTTTTTAATTTTTGCATGTTACCCTCCCCACTGTGAGCTTCTCTTTTTCATGTTAACGACCTCATTTTGCTCTCAGATGCACATCTAGCATCTGAGGGCTTCAAGCCCCGCTCTTCCCACAGAGCCTGTCTCTAAAATAGGGATGCTGAAGGCGGGAGGAGATTTCCCAATGTTCTAGGCAAACTGTATGTTTTCTCATCTTTTGTTTATTCAAGTTACTCTTTGCCATCTCTCAGTCTTAACTGCTGCTAGTAGAGTGAAGGTTAATGCTAGTAATATGGACGCTTTCTTTTTTTTTTTTTTTAATATCCAGAGAGTTGAAGCTGGACCGTGATGGTCTGGCCTGTTCATATAAATGTGGTCAATTTGAGTGACCCATGTTTAACAGGCAAGGATCTCACAGTCTACAACAATAACATCCACGGACATTTGTGTAGTAATTTGTAATTCTTAAAGTCCTTTCTTCTATGGAGCCCCTGGATGATACAAAGGGTTACTATGCTTGGCTACTAATGGAAAGGTTGGAGGTTTGAGTTTATCCAGAGATGCCTAGGAAGAAAGGCCTGGCAATTTACTTCCTAAAAATCAGCCATTGAAAACCCTATGGAGCATAGTTTTACTCCAACACTCATAGGGTCACTATAAGTCAGAGTCGACTCAGAGGCAACTGGTTTTTCTTCTATACCATCATGCTTCACTTTTCACAAGGCCTCAGTAGAAAACCCATACTACCCTGATTCCCCTGACGAGGACTTTGATTTCTTTCCCTATCAACCACGTAACTAACAGTGCTCTGGGCCCAACCGTGACCCTAGTTGTGGGTTGGTCTTAGGTCCTACTGGAAGCCTCAAGACTACAAATACACAATGCAATGGTTCTCAGGGGAAGGGGGAAGAAAGAAGGGCCGGGCGTGATTTCAAGGTGGTTCTCTACAACCTTGGAACCTTGGAGACCCTATAGGTTCACTATGAGTTGGAATCAACTCAGTGGCAGTGGATTCGTTTTTTTTTTTTTTTTTTTTTTTTTTTCCCCTCTCTCTCTCTCTGTAAGCAAAGGAGCCCTGGTGACACAGTGGTTAAGAGCTCAGCTGCTAACCAAAAGGTTGGCGGTTCAAACCCACCAACTACTCCACAGGAGAAACATGTGACAGTCTACTCGCATAAAGATTTACAGCCTTGGAAACCCTATGGGGACATTCTACTCTGTCCTATAGGGTTGCCATGAGTCAGAATCAACTCGACAGCAATGGGTTGGGATTTGGCCTCTCTGTAGGTGATCCCAAAAACCATTGTATTGAGTCAATTCCAACTCATGACAACCGCATGAGTTACAGAGCAGGACTCCATATGGTTTTTTGGCTGTAATCTTTACAGAAGCAGATTACCAGGCCTTTCTTTCTCAGTGGGCAGATTCGAACCACCAACCTTTAAGTTATAGCCAGTCGAGAAACGCTTGTGCCACCCATGGACCTTCTCTGTAGGTGAAGAGTTCCCCTTATTTCCACCCGGGTGGCAGCAGGAGAGGAGGCTGCACCCTGGATTCCAGTTATCACATGGCTATTTTTTGTAAGATGTTACCACTTAGGGGCAGCACATTGAAGGGGAATTTGGCTATGTCCCTGGGTCACCGTTTTCTGATCCTTCTCAGAAAAGACTTACACAGGCCATTGGCAACCCTGCTGGTAAGAGCCTTGCAGATTTTCCATTCTGTGGGCTTGATCTCCACTCTGAAATGGAAGCCTTGGGGCCTTGGGATGGAGATGGGGAGATGAAAGTCCAGATAAGAGGGGCCTTCCTCCCCCACAGCCCCTCACTCCCAGCCTCACTCCTCCCTGGTCAGACAACCCTGGAGTCCTTTAGATTCCTTCCTTCATTTTCCTTTTCCTACTTCACATTTTCCCATTTTGCAACCACTGGGGACAAAGCTATGTGAGATGGGAACCGAGAGGAAAGAAGAAGCCCCCTCCCCCCACTTCCCTACCTTGTAGGGTCCCCGGGATCTGCTCTCAGACTCCCAGGCTGGGGCTTGGAACCCCCCTATCCAACACCCAGGAGCACCAAGAGGAGGCATGGCCAAGCTTGGGGAAATGCATTCTAGCCACCCTCCAAACAAGATCAAACAAGGAGACCCTCACCTCTAACTCGCTGCTTGATGAGCTGCAGAAATGAAGCTCCAGACAAGAAAAGTGGGGGGTGCAGGTATACTCCACGTAGTTCCCAGGCAGCGACCCTGAGGAGCGTGTGGGCAAGGTGACCTTTATTCATGTGAGATGGGGTGCTTTAGCATCTCGGCTTCCCACTGTACTAAGTCTCTCCACCCACATCACAAAGCTCTCTCTTACACAGGAGCAGCGGAAGGATAGAGAAGCATCAGGAAAAGCCCCATCTCATTTACTTCTGTGGCATCAAACTGAATGACACAAGTGAATAAATGACCAGCAAAGCCCATGAAACGGAGCTATGCCAGGACAAGTAACACTTAAGAAATGAAAGTTTGTAAAACTTTTTTTTTGGCCAAGTAAAAGAGAGGGGAATTTGCAAACAAATATGTTGGCAGTTCAAATGGTAACGAGTCAAGACACTCCATGCCTGTGGAGGGACACCCCTAGATGCCACAGGCCCCTTGGAACCTGCCAAAAAAGCAGTTTCAAAACACAAATATCCAAGGCAGGCTCTGACTGCCTGAAACCAGAAAGCTGAAGACTGCGAACGTGGTTTTCCCCCATCATTTGCCCTTCTGAGCTCACTATGTGAGACCTCGGTGAGTATCTTTATAATGAGCTTCCATGTTAATTTTAAGAAATCAATATGATACGCTGCTTGTTGATTAGAATGTGGTCCTGTCATGTAAATTAGGCCAGCCTCCCATGTCTTTGAAATGTAGTGTGTTAAAAATCGCACGCACAGGTTAAAAGACAGAGATTCAGAACACCAGGATTTTCATGAAATTATCACACGGACTTCTTTGATAGAGCCCTGGACTGGCTCAAAAGAGCAAGTTTCATATGAGGCTGTCTCGTTCACTCTGAAAGCTGCCTTGATCTTGCTGCACCCATCTATTAATTATATTACAGATAAGGTAAATAAAAGTATTGCGATATGGAGATCACAGCCTTGTTTTTTCTTGTGGAGACTAAAGGTATGGGCTCCTATGAAGTCTGTGGGCAGTGCAGGAGGATGAAGGTATTCTATAACTGAGAGGCTGTATTTATTTTGACACGTGAGGGAAAGATTTGAAGTTTCGTGGCTGAGAGAAGAACTGAAAGGGGGCAGCACAGATACGGAGCTGAGGGAGGCAGGCCAGCCAGGATAGAGATTTTAGGACAGTGCTCTCAACAACGGAAGCCTTTCTTACAAAAATTGTTTTAATTAGATAAATCTCTTATATGCTCTAGACAGTTAACGGTGATTCTGTGATAGATACATAGATGGGCAACAAAACCCATTGCCTTTGAGTCGATTCCAACTCATAACAACAGCCAAAGGTAAAATTTACCCCAGAAGCCAAGCTGCACCCACTCAAATGTTCAGTGATTGCCTTACTGAAGTTTTTCCATGGCCAAAGTCATTAGGAATTATTAGTTGCTGTCAAGTCAGCCCCAACTCATGGTGACTTCATTCACAATGGAATAAAACACTGCCCAATTCTGCCCCATCCACATGATCAATTATCAATCAGCCATTTGACCCAATGGGATTTTCACAGGTGGATTTTCAGAAGTAGATCATCAGACCTTTCTTCCTAGTGTGTCTTGGTCTGGAAGCTATGCTGAAACTTGTTCACCATACTAGCCTCCACTGGCAGGCAGGTGGTGGCTGCACATGAGGTGTATTGTCTGCGAACCAAGCCCAGGCCTCCCGCACAGAAGGCAAGAATTCTACCACTGAACCACCATTGCCTCGATGATTAAGAACGTTCTTGTTGTTGTTAGGGGTCATCGAGTTAGTTCTGACTCAGCGATCCTATATACAACAGAAGGAAACACTGCCCGTCCTGCACCATCCTCACAGTCTTTGTTATGCTTAAGCCTATTGTTGCAGCCACTGTGTCAATCCATCTTGTTGAGGATCTTTCTCTTTTTCGCTCGCCCTCTACTTTACCAAGCATGATGTCCTTCTCCTAACAACACGGTCCCTCCGAACAACATGCCCAAAGTATGTGAGACATAGTCTCACCATCCTTGCTTCTAAGGAGCATTCTGGTGGTACTTCTTCCAAGACAAATTTGTTTGTTTGTTTGTTTGTTTACTTATTTTTTATTGTACTTCAGGTGAAGGCTTACAGAACAAATAGTTTCTCATGGAACAGAAGTACACATGTTGTTTTATGACATTGGTTAACAACCCCACAACATAACAGCCCTCTAACTTCTCAACCTTTTATTTTTTTTTTTGGTGAAAATACACATAGCCAAAGATATACCATTTCAAAAATTTCTACATGCACAGTTCAGTGACATTGACTACGCTCTTCCAATTGTGCTGTTATTCTCACTTAAGATGAAGGCTTACAGAACAAAATAGTTTCTCATTTAACAGTTACTACAAGTGTTGCCCTATGACAATGGTTAACAATCTCACAACACATCAACAGTATCCTTATCCAACCTTGGGTTCCCTATCACCAGCTTCCTTGTCCCCTTCTGCCTTCTGGCCCTTGTCACTGGACTCCTGTAGCTCGTTAGTCTCATTTGGTTTTACAGGGCTGTCCACTCCCAGGCTGAACAGTGAACCTCAGAGGTAACCTCACCACTGAGCTAAGAGGCTGTCTGGAGGCCACACTCTAGGGGTTTCTTCAGTCTCCTTTAGGCCAGTAAATCTGGTCTTTTTTTTGTGGGTTAGAATTATGCTCTACATCCTTCTCCAGCTCTGTCCAGAACCCTTTGTTGTGATCCTGGTCAGAGCAGTCAGTGGTGGTAACCACGCACCATCTAGCTGTACTGGACTCAGTCCAGTGGAGGCCTTGGTAGCTGTGCACGATTAGTCCTTCGGACTAATCTTTTCCATGTATCCTGTTCTCTTCATTCTCCCTTGCTCCCGAAGGGATGAGACCAGTGGAGTACCTTAGATGGCCGCTCACAGGCTTTTAAGACCCCAGACACTACTTACCAAGGTAGAATGTAGAGCATTGACTTTATAAGCTGTGTCATGCCAATTGAGCTAGATGTTCCCCGAGACCATGGTCCCAATAGCCCTCCACCCAGCAATTTAGTCCCTCAGGGAGTTTCGATGTATCTATGGGGCTTCCATGACCTTTCCTTGTACAGGCTGTGCTATTTTCCCCTGTATTGTGTACTGTCTCACCCTTCACCCAAGATACCACTTATCTATTGTCTATTTAGTATTTCCCCACACACCCCTCCCATCCCTGGTAACCGACAAAGATTGTTAAATTTTGTGTGTGAACTTTTTCATGGGTTTTACAATAGAGGTCACATACAGTATTTATCCTTTTGTGATCGACTTATTTCACTCAGCATAATGTTCTCCAGTTTCATCCATGTTATGAGATGCTTCACAGATTCATCATTGTTTTTTCTCGTTGTATAGTACTCCATTGATTGTGTGTACCATAGTTTATTTATCCATTCATCTGTTGATGGGCATCTAGGCTGTTTCCATTGTTTTGCTGTTGTGAACAATGCTGCCATGAACATAGGTGTGCATATGTGTATTCGAGTGATGACTCTTATTTCTCTAGGATATATTCCTAGGAGTGGGATTGCTGGATCGAATGGTATGTCTATTTCTAGCTTTCTGAGGAAGCACCATATCATTTCCCAAAATGGTTGTATCATTTTGCATTCCCACCAGCAGTGCATGAGTGTTCCAATTTCCCTGCAGCCCCTCCAACATTTGTTATTTCCAGTATTTTTGATTCGTGCCAGTAATGCCGGGGTGAGATGGTATCTCATTGTGGTTTTAATTTGC
>NW_004444008.1:8517295-8532040 GCF_000243295.1 Trichechus manatus latirostris
ACAGCCTGGCTAGAAGGTGCAGAGGTATACAACGCCAGGTATTCAGGGAACAGAAAGAGAAGGAAGATATAGAGAGATGAGAAACTGAGCAATGAAGAAAGACAAAAAGGGAAAAAGAGGGAAAAGTAAAGAAAAGAAATTAAAAAAAAAGAAGAAGAAAGGCCCCCCAAAGAAACAGAAAAAAAGAAAAAAACAACATAAAAAGAAATGCCCTCAGGGATACCACTGCACATCTGTGGAAGCCAAAGGGGAGTCTCCCTGCCACACAGCTCAGCCTGGCCAGAAAGGGCTCCCAACTCAAGAAAAGGAAAAGAAAACAAACAAACAATTCAAAACAAAGGAATGAATAAAAGCCCTGGGATCTCACCAGCACGGCAGCCCAAACGGGGAAGCAGCTCCACACTCGAACAGAGCTCCACACCCCCTCAGGAAGAGGCAAAGATGGAGCACGGAGCCAGGTACTTGAGTGAATGGAGGGGGAGGTGGTGAGAGGCAATTAAGAAATCAAAATCAGCAGAAAAAAAAAGCAACACTAGCAGTCAACAAACGGCAGTCAGAGAACCAGCTAGTGCAGACTGGTGTTTCTGGACAAGAGACTGTGTCCACGGGAAGCAGAGGGGGCCGAGTGTGGATGAAGAAGTGTAGAGAGTGGGAAAGCATATATCACAAATTACCAGAGCTCTGCACCCCCTCAGGAAGAAGCAAAGATGGCACACGGAGCGAGGTACTCAAGCGAAAGGAGGGGGACATGGGGAGAGGCAAGGAAAAACTAAAAAGAAGCCAAAAAAAAAGCAACACCAGCAGCCAACAAATGGCACTCAGAGAGCCGCCTGTTCGGGTGTGTGGAATCCAAGAAGCCGGTGTTTCCCGGTCAAGAGACTGGCTGCGGGAAGCAGAGGAGGCCGTGCCGGGGCGAAGAGGGGTGGGGGGTGGGAAAGCGCACACCACAGATTACCGGTTGTTTTGTCTCCTGCTGGACGCTTGGTGAGGCTGCTTTCTCGTGCCCCCATTTGCTGGTCTCCGATAAGAGTCCAAAATGGCAGATCCGCACTGCATTAGCTGATAGGGGACCTCTGCATGAATCTCTCCTCCCTCTCCATTCTCTGTCAGTTTTCTATTCCATTCAGTGCTTGGCTGAGTTCTTTATCTCTTCGTTTGATGCTTAGGGTTTCAGGATTGACTTGTGACTCTGTTTGACTTAGTTTTTCTAATCTTTGCTGTGGAGGCAGTGCTTCTGCCTAGAGCACCATTTTACCAGACCCTGTTTGTTTTTTTGACACTCCATGGTACATTCAATATTCTTCAGCAACACCACAATTTAAAGGCGTCAATTCTTCTTCAGTCTTCCTTATTCATTGTCCAGCTTTTGTATGCATACGAGGCAACTGAAAACACCATGGCTTGGGTCAGTTGCACCTTAGTCTTCAAGGTGACATCTTTGTTTTTCAATACTTTAAAGAGGTCTTTTGTAGCAGATTTGCTCAGTGCAATACATCTTTTGATTTCTTGACTGCTGCTTCCGTGGGTGTTGATTGTGGATCCAAGTGAAATGAAATCCTTGACAACTTCAATCTTTTCTCCATTTATCATGATGTTGATCTTCATCAGTAAGTGCTGCAAGTCTTCTTCACTTTCAGCAAGCAAGGTTGTGTCATCTGCATAATGCAAGCTGTTAATGAGTCTTCCTCCAAACCTGATGCTCTGTCCTTCTTCATATAGTCCGACTTCTTGGCTTTTTTGCTCAGCATACAGATTGAATAGGTATGATGAAAGGATACAACCCTGACACACATTTTTTCTGACTTTAAACCACATAGTATCCCCTTGTTCTGTTCGAATGACTACCTCTTGATCTATGTACAGGTTCCTCATGAACACAATTAAGCGTTCTGGAATTCCCATTCTTCACAATATTATTCATAATTTGTTATGATCTACACAGTCAAATGCCCTTGCATAGTCAATAATCTGAATGTGGAATGTATGAAGTATGAATCTAGGAAAACTGGAAATCCAAAAATGAAATGGAAACCATAAACATCGATATTCTAGGCATTAGTGAGCTTAAATGGACTGGTATTGGTCATTTTGATTCAAACAATCATATGATCTACTATGCTGGGAATGACGACTTGAAGAGGAAACATGTTGCACTCATTGTTTAAAAGAACATTTCAAGATCTATCCTGAAGTACAATGCTGTCAGTGATAGTATAATTTCTGTGTACCTACAAGGAAAAACAGTTAATACGACTATTATTGAAATTTACCCACCAACCACTATGGACAAGGATGAAGAAATTGAAGATTCTTACCAACTTCTGTAGTCTGAAATTCATCAAACATGCAAACAGGATGCATTGATAATTACTGGTGTTCAGAATGTGAAAGTTGGAGACAAAGAAGAAGGATTGGTAGTTGGAAAACTTGGCCTTGGTGATAGAAACGATGCTGGAGATTGCATGATAGAATTTTGCAAGACCTATGACTTCTTCATAGCAAATACCTGTTTTCAACAACATAAACAGCAACTATACACATGGACCTCACCAGTTGGAATACACAGGAATCAAATCGACCACATCTGTGGAAAGAGACAATGGAAAAGCTCAATATCATCAGTCAGAACAAGGCCAGGGGCTGACTGTGGAACAGACCATCAATTGCTCATAAGCAAATTCAAGTTGAAACTGAAGAAAATTAGAACAAGTCCATGAGAGCCAAAGTATGACCTTGAGCATATCCTAACTGAATTTAGAGATCATCTCAAGGATAGATTTGATGTGCTGAACACTAATGACCGAAGACCAGAACGAGTTGTGGAATGACTTCAAGGACATCATACTCGAAGAAAGCAAGAGATCATTAAAAGACAGGAAAGAAAGAAAAGACCAAAATAGATGTCAGAAGAGACTCTGAAATTTGCCTTTGAACTTTGAGTAGCTAAAGCGAAAGGAAGAAATGATGAAGTAAAAGAGCCCAATAGAAGATTTCAAAGGGCGGCTGGAGAAGACCAAGTAAAGTAGTATAATTGCATGTGATTAAGAATACCTGCTTTAAAATTTGAGGACAAGTAAACCAAAAATAATATATTTTTCCCTTACATATGGGGTATAATCCTAGGGTCTGCATAATAGCTTACCAAAGTAGAGTCAGATTTATCTTTTGGGGAAATCCTTGATTTTGCCTAAGCCACCCTGTTGACTCACGTGGATTCCAACATCTTTGTGTCTGCAACCTAGAATCAGAAGACTTCCTGGTCAGTGTCCCCAAGCCCACCTGATAGACACTGGGGAGAAGACAGGCCTGGGCCTCTTCCCTGGAGTGTCTGATTGCAGCTCTGGAGTCTGTGTTTAGCCGGAGCTCCAACTGACACTTAGGATAAAGTACTTTTAGGAAACATCTTACGGGGCCGCCTGCACTTGGAGTATTTTGCCTCCCATTGTGGGCTGACCTCACCTCAAATTCATCATGGAGAGGCTCCTCAGGGTGAGATGTACTGTTGCCCCCCCTCACTCCAGGGACCAGGCACTACGCTCAATGAGGGCAGCTTTGGAAGAACACTGCAGCCTCTTTTGAGTCATTTGAAAATCGCTCAGTTTTTGCTTTAAAACTCACCACCATGAGGCTTCAGCAAACACCAAACCAGGACGCTCAGGAGAAACTTCCTGTAGAACTTGAGGAGGGAGGAAATGTAACACTTCTCAAAGCATCGGTCTGCTTTCCCCTCCACAGTAACAAGGGGTGCAACTCTTGAGGTGGGACCATGCCCAATACAGACAACAAACAGCATTGAGAAGCTGCTTTGGGCCACGCAGGGCTCCCACCTTGGAGATACAGCAGTGAGCAGCCAGACAAACCCACCTTAGTGAAGCTTACATTGGAGTAGGAGGAACAGGTGATGAACATGAAAGCACATAAATATGCACTATGTCAGGTGGTACGGAATGGATGCAGACAAGATGGTGGGTGAGGGGGCAGTGAGTGCAGTGGTTAGGGAAGTGTGGGGAGGAGCACATGTCGTTCAAGGACGTTCTCTGTGGCTGGACAGTGTTGGAGCAGAGCAAGTCATGCCTTTTGGGTACCTGGAGGAGGGTGTCCCAGGCAGAGGACATAATGCATGCAGAGCTCTGGGGAGAGGCACTAGACGGGCACTCAGAACAGGAACAGGTATGGCCAGGACAGGAGAACAAGAAAGACTAGCACCGTTGGGGTCCAGTGCGTAGGGCATTGGAGGCCAGTGGAAGGACAGAGACCTCCATACCAGGTAAGGAAGAAGTCACTGGAGGTTGGAGGAGAGGGTGGGGAGATTAAATTTACATTTGAATGTGTACTCTTGAGCTGCTGTATGGAGATTAGATTGCAGCAGACGGACAGTAAGGACTGCTATTAAAAAAAAAAAGAAACTATTGCTATTGAGTCAATACTCACTCATAGGACTTCTATTAGGAGGCCACTAAAATCACCCGAAGGAGCCCGGTGGTGCAATGGTTAAGAGATCAACTACTAACAGAAAGGTCAGAGGTTCAAACCCACCAGCAGCTTCTAGGGGAAAAAAGACCTGACAATCTACTTCCATAAAAATTACAGCCTAGGAAACCCTATGGGGCAGTTCTACTCTGTCACATGGGGTAGCTATGAGTTGGAATCAACTCAACAACACACAACAACAGCAACATAATCACTGGAGTCACTGGGTGTGCAAGCATTTCCTGTAGTCGATTGACTGCTAATCAAAATGCTGGAAGTTCCAGTCTACACAGAGATGTCTCAGAAGAAAGTCCTGGTGATCTACTTCCAAAATATCAGGCTTTGAAAAGCTTGTGGAGTACAATTCTATTCTGACACATATGGGGTCATCCTGAGTAAGAAGTGACTCCACAACAATTGGGATTTTTTTAGTTTATATTCATCCAGGAGAGAGATGATGTCAGCTTTGACCAGAGTGGTAGCAGGAGACCAAAAAAACCAAACCTGTTGCCTTCGAGTCAATGCCAAGTAACCCTATACGACAGAGTAGAACTGCCCCATAGGTTTCCAAGGAGCAGCTGGTGGATTCGATCTTTTGGTTAGCAGCCATAGCTCTTAACCACTGAGCCACCAGAGTAGTGAGAAGTGCTTGGATTCTGGATGCATTTTTTTTCTCAAACAAAAATTTATACATACATTGTTATGTGACTCTAATTGCTCTCCCCTTTCCATCCCTGATTCCCCATTTCCATTCAACCGGCTCCTAATCCTCTCTACCTTCCCATCTCACCTCCAGAGAGAAGTTGCCCATTTAGTCTCTTGTATCTACTTGAGCTAAGAGGCACACTCCTCATGAGTAACACTTTATGCCCCACAGTTCAGTCTAATCATTGTCTGAAGAGTTGGCCTCGGGAATGGTTTTAGTTCTGGGTTGACAGAGAGTGCGGGGACCATCCTTTCTAGGATTCCCCCAGTCTCAGTCAGACCATTAAGTCTGGTCTTCTTACTAGAATTTAAGTTCTGCAACCCACCTTTCTCCTGCTCCATCTAGGACTCTCTGATGTGTTCCCTGTCAGGACAGTCATTCGTGGTAGCCGGGCACCATCTAGTTCTTCTGGTCTCAGGTTGATGAAGTCTCTGGTTTACGTGGCCCTTTCTGTCTCTTGGGCTAATACTTACCTTGTTTCTTTGGTGTTCTTCATTCTCCTTTACTCCAGGGGGTTGGGACCAATTGATGCATCTTAGATGGCCGCTTACAAAATTTTAGGACCCCAGATGCCACTCACCAAAGTAGGATGCAGAACATTTTGTTAATAAGCTTTGTTATGCCAATTGACCTAGATATCCCCTGAAAGCATGGTCCCCAGACCCCTACCCCTGCTACTCTGTCCCTCAAAGTGTTTGATTGTATTCAGGAAACTTCTTAGCTTTGGTTTAGTCCGGTTGTGCTGACTTCCCCCGTAGTGTGTGCTGTCCTTCCTTTCACATAAGATAATTCTTGTCTACTATCTAGTTAGTCAATAACCCTCACCCTCCCTCCCCACCCTCCTAACCATCAAAGAATGTTTTCTTCTATGTTTAAATCTTTTCTTGAGATCTTATAATAGTGGCCTTATACAATCTTTGTCTTTCTGTGACTGACAAAATTCACTTACCATAATGATCTCCAGATTCCTCCGTGTTGGAAGATGTTTCACGCTTTCATTGTTCTTTATCGTTGTGTAGTATTCCATTGTGTGGATATACTATAATTTGTTTACCCACTTGTCTGTTGATGGGCACCTAGGTTGTTTCCAAACTTTTTGCTATTCTGAAGAGTGATGCAATGAACATGGGTGTGCATGTATCTATTCGTGTGATGGCTCTTATTTCTCTAGGATATATTCCAAGCAGTGAGATAGCTGCATCCTATGGTACTTCTATTTCTATCTTTTTAAGGAAGCGCCAAATGGATTTCCAAAGTGGTTGCACCATTTTACATTCCCACCAACAGTATATAAGTGTTCCAGTCTCTCCACAGCCTCTCCAGCATTTATTATTTTGTTGTGTTTTTTGGATTAATGCTAGACTTGTTGGGGTGAGATGATATCTCATTGTAGTTTTGATCTGCATTTCTCTAATGGTTAATGATCATGAGCATTTCTTCACATGTCTGTTAGTCGCCTGAATATCTTCTTTGGTGAAGTGCCTGTTCATATCCTTTGCCCATTTTTTAATTGGGTTATTTGTCTTTTTGTTGTTGAGATATTGCAGTATCTTGTAGATTTTAGAGATTAGACACTGATCGGATTTGTTGTAGCCAAAAAATTTTTCCCAGTCTGTAGGTTGTCTTTTTACTCTTTTGGTGAGGTCTTTGATGAGCATTAAGTGTTTAATTTTTAGGAGCTCCCAGTTATCTAGTCTCTCTTCTGGTGCTTGTGCATTGTTACTTATGGTTCGTATTGTGTTTATGCCATGTATTAGGGCTCTAGGATTGTCCCTAATTTTTCTTCCATGATCTTTGTCATTTTCAATTTTATATATAAGTCTTTGATCCATTTTGAGTTACTTATAGTGCATGGTGTGAGGTATGGGTCTTGTTTCAGTTTTTTGCTGATGGATATCCAGTTATGCCAGCACCATTTGTTAAAGAGACTGTCTTTTCCCCGATTAACAGACTCTGGGGCTTTGTCAAATATCAGCTGCTCATAGGTGGATGAATTTATGTCTGGATTCTCAATTCTGTTCCAATGGTCTATGTATCTGTTGTTGTACCAGTACCAGGCTGTTCAAACTACCGTGGCAGCTTAATAGGTTCTAAAATCAGGTAGTGTTAGGCCACCTGCTCTGTTCTTCTTGAGTAATACTTTACTTATTCGGGGCCTCTCCCCTTTCCATATGAAGTTGGTGATTTATTTCTCCATCTCATTAAAAAATGCCAGTGGGATTTGGATAGGGATTGCATTGTATCTTTACATTGCTTTGGGTAGAAGTGACATTTTCACAATGTTGAGTCTATCCATGAGCAAGGTATGTTTTTCCACTTATGCAGGTCTCTCGGTTTCTTGCAGTAGTGTCTTGTAGTTTCCATTGTATAGGTCTTTTACATCTCTGGTTAGATTTATTCCCAAGTATTTTATCTTCTTGGGGGCTATTGTAAATGGTATTGATTTGGTGATTTCCTCTTCCAGGTTCTCTTTGTTGGTGTAAAGGAATCCAACTGATCTTTGTACGTTTATCTTGTATCTTGAAACTTTGCTGAAATCTTCTATTAGTTCCAGTAGTTTTCTTGTGGATTCTTTGGAGTTTTCTGTGTATAAGATCATATCGTCTGCAAATAGAGATACGTTGACTTCTTCCCTATCAATTTGGATGCACTTTACTTCTTTTTCTAGCCTAATTGCTCTGGCTAGAACATCCAGCACAATGTTGAATATGAGAGGTGATAAAGGGCATTCTTGTCTGGTTCCCATTGTCAAGGGGAATGCTTTCAAAGTCTCTCCATTTAGGATGATGTTGGCTGTTCACTTTGTATAAATGCCCTTAATTATATTTAAGAATTTCCTTTCTGTTTCTATTTGGTTGATTGTTTTTATCATGAAGGGGTGTTGGACTTTGTTGAATGCCTTTTCTGCATTGATTGATAACATCATGTGGTTCTTGTCTCTTGTTATTATACCGATTGTTTTTCTAAAGTTGAAGCATACCTGCATACCTGGTATAAATCCCACTTAATCATGGTGAATTATTTTTTTGATATGTTGCTGAATTCTATTGGGTAGAATTTTGTTGAGAATTTTTGTGCCAGTGTTCATGAGGAACATTGGTCTGTAATTTTCTTTTTTTGTGGTTATGTTTACCTGGTTTTGGTATCAAGGTTATGCTGGCTCCATAGAATGAGTTTAGGAGTATTCCATCTTTTTCTATGCTCTGAAATACCTTTAGGGGTAGTGGTTTTAACTCTTCTCTGAAAGTTTGGTAGAAGTCTCCAGTGAAGCCATCTGGGCCAGGACTTTTTTGGGGGGGAGTCATTTAAGTACTTTTTCAATCTTATCTTTTGTTATGGGTTTATTTAGTTGGTCTACCTCTGTTTGTGTTAGTTTAGGTAGGTAGTGAGTTTCTAGAAATTTGTCCATTTCCTCTAGGTTTTCAAATTTGTTACAGTATAATTTTTCATAGTATTCTGTTATGATTCTTTTAATTTCAGTTGGGTCTGTTGTGATATCACCCATCTAGTTTCTTATACAGGTTATCTGCTTCCTCTTCTGTTTTTCTTTTGTCAGTTTGGCCAAGGAAGTATCAATTTTGTTGATCTTTTCAAAGAACCAACTTTTGGTCTTGTTAACTCTTTTGTTCTTCTATTATCTATTTCATTTAATTATGCTCTAATTCTTATTATTTCCTTTCTTCTGGCACCTGAGAGCCTCTTTTGCTGCCCTCTTTCTACTTGTTCCAGTTGTAGGATTAATGTTTTGTTTCTGGCCCTTCCTTCTTTTTGAAGGTGTGCGTTTATTGCTATAAGCTGACATCTGAGCACTGCTTTTGCTGTGTCCCAAGGTTCCAGTAAGATGTGTTTTCATTCTCATTTGATTCTGTGTATTTCTTTATTCTATCCTTAATTTCTTCTATAACCCAGTAGTTTTTGAGCAAGGTATTGTTCAGTTTCCATGGGTTTGATTTTTTTTTCCTTGCTTTTTCTGTTGTTGATTTCTACTTTTGTGGCTTTATGGTCAGAAAAGATGCTTTGTAATATTCCGATGCTTTGGATTTTGTTAAGGCTTGCTTTATGGCCTAATATGTGGTCTATTCTTGAGAATGTTCCACATGTTGGAAAAGAAAGTATACTTGGCTGCTATTGGGTGGAGTGTTTGGTATACTTCTATGAGATCAAGTTGATTGAATATAGCATTTAGCTCTTCTGTGTCTTTGTTGAGCTTCTTTCTGGATGTTCTGTACTTCACCAAAAGTGGTGTGTTGAAGTCTCCTACTACTATTGTGGAGCTGTCTATCTCTCTTTTCAGTGCTGTTAGAGTTTGTTTTATGTATTTTGGAGCACTGTCGTTGAGTGCATAAATATTTATTATAGTTATGTCCTCCTGGTGTATTGACACTTAAATCATTATATAATGTCCTTCCTTATACTCTGTGGTGTATTTTAACTTAAAGTCTATTTTGTCAGAGATTAATATGGCCATTCCTCTTCTTTTTTGAGTGTTGTTTGCTTGATATATTTTTTCCATCCTTTCAGTTTTATTTTGTTTGTGTCTTTAAGTCTAAGATGTGTCTCTTGTAGGCAGCATATAGACGAATAGTTTTTTTTTATCCAATCTGCCACTCTCTGTCTCTTTATTGGTGCATTTAGTCTAGTTACATTCAGCGTAATTATTGATAGGTATGAGTTTAGTGTTACTATTTTGATGTCATTTTTTGTGTGTTGTTCACAGTTTCTTTGTTCCACTTAATTTTCTGTGCTGAGTCATTTTTCTTCTTGTATTTTCTTGTCATCTTTTTCATTGTTGTTGATTTTGTGTTTGCTGTCTTTATATTTTTCTAGTTTTTTTTTATTTTGACTTGTAGGATTGTTAGTTTCCTTTGTGGTTACCTTAATATTTACCCATATATTTCCAAGTTTATACCAATTTTTTACTTCTTTATATGGCCCTGACTTCCTCTCCATATGAAAAATCTATGTCTACATTTTTTAAGTCCCTCTTTTTTGTTTTAATGTTGTCATCTTTTACATATTGAAAACTGTTTCCCTATTTTCAGTGTTTTAGCTTTGATTTACTTTTGTGACTTCCCTGTCTGGGTTGATATCTGGTTGCTCTGTCCTGTGTTCTAGTCTTAGGTTGTTATCTGATGTTAATGATTTTCTAACCGAAGGACTCCTTTAGTATTTCTTGTAATTTTTGTTTGGTTTTGCAAATTCCCTAAACTTCTGTTTATTTGGAAATGCCCTAATTATGCCATCCTACTTGAGAGACAGTTTTGCTGAATATATAATTCTTGGCTGGCAATTTTTTTTTCCTTCAAGGTTTTACACATGTCATCTCATTGACTTCTTGCCTACATGGTTTCTGCTGAGTAGTCTGAGCTTATTCTTATTGACTTTCCTTTGCTGATGACTTTTTTTTATCCCTAGCCACTCTTAAAATTCACTCTTTCTCTTTGGTTTTGGCAATTTGATTATAATATGTCTTGGTGACTTTCTTTTGGGAGCTACATTATGTGGGTTTCAATGAGCATCTTGGATAGATACATTGTCATCTTTCGCAATGTCAGGGAAGTGTTCTGGCAACAAATCTTCAAAAATTCTCTCTGTATTTTCTGTTATCCTCCCTGTTCTGGTACTACAGTCACTCGTAGGTTATTCCTCTTGATAGAGTCCCACATAATTCTTAGGGTTTCTTCTTTTTTTAATTCTTTTATTTTATTTTTCCTCAAATAAGTTGGTGTCAAGTGCTTTATCTTCAATCTCACTAATTCTGAGTTCCATTGTCTCAGTTCTGCTCCAGTGACTTTCTATCGAGTTGTCTAATTCTGAAATTTTATTGTTAATCTTCTAGATTTCTGATTGCTATCTTTCTCTGGATTCTTGCAGCCTGTTAAATTTGTCAGTATGCTCTTCTCTAATCTTTTTAATTTCCTCTATTGCGTGTTCTGTGTTTTGATTAGTTTCCTTCCTAATCTCTTGAAGAGTTCTTTATATTAGTCTTTTGCATTCTGCTTCCACTAATTCCAAGAAATATCCCCCACCCCCCGGAAAGTTTCTAGATTCTTTATTTTGGGAGCTTGCAGAAACCATCATAGATTGCCTCTTTATGTGATTTAATATTGACTGTTGTCTCTGAGCCATTAATAAGTTATTATATTTATTTATTTTATGTTTGCTTACTGTGTGTTAGCTTCTTGTTTTGTTTTTACATGCCCAAATAGGCTGCTTGTATGAGCTAGTTTGATTATTGCACCTTTGAAGCTCTAATATCCTGTCATCAGGTGGTAGATCTGTTACCAGGTCTGTGAGCTCAGGAGTCGGTCCACTCCTCCTGTATGGATTCAGCTCAGGGGCCCAGGTAGATAGCCACCAAGTATGTGGTGTAGGCTCTCACCTACAGTCCTAAACAGGCATGGGTGATTGGTGTAGGCACAGGCATCTGGCTACAGCAAGGGGACACACTCTGAGCAAGGCAAAGGGCCGACAGCTGCCCCCTAGTGTCCAGGAGGAAGGTGTATCCTTGTTCCCTAGAGTGCGTAGGTGGATGGGTTTTGCAGCCAGACAATGAGCAGCTAATGCTGTTGGCTGTAAGGACTGGGGGCACCTCTTATTCATGGGCTCCTATCGCAGGTGGCTACATGGCGTGGGCGGAGCTACCAGTCTTCAGGCCCCTGATGTGGGTAGGTGAAGACCCTGCTTAATGGGCAGAGCAGTTTGAAATGTCAAGAACCTGCCATTTCACAGCTAAAACAGTTGAAGTTAGAGTTCCGGTATATATCCTGTAGTACTGTGGTAATGAGGGCCAATGCTGTTGAAACAGGCCCACACAAGTCTCTGCAAGGGGAAAGGCACTCAGAATCCTTGGACCCCTTATGCTTGTTCCTAGGCAAAGGAGCTGTGCCTACCCTGATCCCTGGCTTGGAGGAGCTGGCAGTTTATTTGTTCCCCTGTTTGTTAATTTGTACACTCTCCAAGGCAGAGAATAGCTCCGGGAGTGTGATGGACCCTACTTCCGGCCCAGGGGACTGGGCAATTGCTGAAGCCGGTCTGGCACCCAGTGCAGAGCAGGGAGCAGGGAGGTAAATAGGAGACAGTTTTTTCCGTAAGTGGGGTGTTTTTGATCCGAGCAGTAAGCCATACACAGTTACTTATCTTTCACCGTTGAGGGCTGCTTCTCACTCATTCTGGGTGGCCCTGTAGACTCTGTGGCTCTGGGTCTCTCCTGGTGCAGAAGACATGCCTCCCAAGCATGACTGCTTCCCTACCTCGCCACTCACCCCTGAGCTGATCAGGCCTGAAGGGCTCAGGCTCTTGCTGGGTCAGTTCTGGCAACTTCTTGCTGCTTCCAAACCATCTCTCCCTCCCCCTGCCACTCAGTCCGGTTCCTCAACTCTGCCTTTGATGTTCAGGGCTCCCAGATTGCCATATATAATTGAATTACTTGTTTTTTTTTTTTGGTCTTTGTTGTAAGAGCGTCCACTGGAAGTGTCTGACTACTCCATGGTCTTGGCCTTGCCTCTGGATTTTGGATGCATTTTAAAGGAAAAGTCAACAAGTTCCTCAGACAGTTATTAGAAAGAGTATGAGTGAAAGTGAGGGTGAAGGATGAATCCAAGGTTTTCCTCAGTTGGCCCAGAGCCAGGCACTTAGAGCTTAAGCAAACTCCTACTTGTTAGGTTTCCTTCTTTGGTTCCACTACTATCTTCAGCCAGTGTACCTAGAGTAAATCTTGGTGGTGGTGTATTTGCTTTTATTCCCTATGCTCCTGATTTATTTGAGTTTAATGCATAATCCCTTAACCTTTTGATGTGCGTACCTTTACTGTAAGCCAGCCGCCTCAGACCACTTTTAGAAATAAATGGAAAATAAGTAAATAAACTAGAGCAAATATACGTTCTGGATACTGACGTTATACTGAATACATTCAGTTATGGCAGAAGCCAAGTTCATAGCTTTATTTTTCAACTCTAACTCATTATATTGTTTGATTGTGTCATCTTGACTTACTTTACAGAGTTTTTCAGAGAAGCGTACTCCTTTTGATTATCTCATTACACTAAGTTTCCCCGTGAATCATGCATTCATTCATCCTGCAAGCGTACATCAAGGGAGTGCCTGCAAGTTCCATCTGCTGAGGACAAAACACTGCCCAGATGGAGAGACTCTCTGTCTCCCAGAAAAAAGGAAGCACGTTAAAAGGCTCAAAGAGCTGGTGGTTGTGAATCAGTATAAATGTATTAGTAGATTCAGGATGAAGATGTTTCAAAAAAAAAGTCTTTATCAGGAACAACACAAGGTTAATTTTTAGCAATACTAATAGGTATCTCAGAGGAAAAAATTAAGAATTGTCTACTTTGTTGAGAAAAAAATAATTACTCCTGGATGAAGGCTTTTTTTAGCACTATCTTAGGAGCCATCCAAATGAAAAAGTATATTTGAAGAAAGGAAGAGGCATTCAGGGAGAGGGAGGAGGGATATGTAGGTGAAGCACAGGGCATTTTTAGGATAGTGGAACTTTCTGTAGGAGGCAGGAATGGTGGACACATGACATTGTGCATTTGTCAAAACCTATAGGATTGCACAACACAAATAGTGAACCCTCATGTAAACTATGGGTTCAGATAGTCATAATGTATCAGTATTAATAATGCATGGTATTTTAAATCACCTCCTATGCATATGAATGATAGACAATGAATATGGAAGACTGAAGAAGAATTGATGTCTTTGAATTATGGTGTTGGAGAAGAATATTGTATATACCATAGACTTCCAGAAGAATGAACACGTCTGTCTTGGAAGTACACACCAGAATGCTTCTTGGAAGCAAGGATGGTGAGATTTCATCTCATGTACTTTGGACATGCTGTCAGGAGGGACCACTCCCTGGAGAATGACATCATGCTTGGTAAAGTGGAGAGTCAGCAAAAAAGAGGAAGACCCTCAAAAAGATGGACTGACACATTGGCTGCAACAATGGGCTCAAACACAGCCATGATTGTGAGAATGGCACAAGACCAGGTGGTGTTTTGTTCCATTGTACATAGAGCTGCTACGAATTGGAACCTAACTCCAAGGCATGTAACAACACAACAACAACACAACAATATATCAGTGTTGGCTCATTCATTGTAGCAAACACACTACAAGAATGCAAGATGCTAATAATAAGAGAAACTGTGTGCACGGGAGAGATGTGGTATACGGGAACTCTCTGAGCGTTCAGTAATTTTTTATGTAAACCTAAAATTGCTCAAAAAATTTAAAGATGTTAAAGAAAACAAAGATAAACCAGGAGAAGGAGGAGGAGAAACAGATGAAGGAGAAGTGGCTACAAAACCTGGGCCTGGACCACCAGCACATAGTTATGAGAATGAAAAGAAGTGCCTTTTTTTTTTTTTTTAATTGCACTTTAGGTGAAAGTTTACAGCTCAAGTTAATTTCTCATACAAAAATTTATATACAGGACTCCGGCAAGATGGCGGTCTAGGCAGAAGCACCACGCCGTCCCTCCACAACAAAGATCCGAAAAACTAAGCCAAACAGAGAATCAACAATCCTGAAACCCTAGAACATCAAAT
>NW_004444008.1:8539701-8581247 GCF_000243295.1 Trichechus manatus latirostris
ACTGTTACATGAGAAACTATCTGTTCTGTAAGCCTTCACCTGAAGTACAATAAAATATTTAAAAAAAAAAAAATTTATATACATATTGTTTTGTGACATTGGTTGCAATTCTCACAATGTGACATCACACTTCCCCTTTCCACCCTGGGTCCCTGTGTCCATTCGACCAGCTCCCGTCCCTTCCTGCCTTCTCATCCTGCTTTTGGACAGGAGCTGCCCATTTGGTCTTGTATATCTGATTGAACTAAGAAACACATTCCTCAAGTGTATTATTTTTTGTTTTATAGCCCTGTCTAATCTTTGCCTGAAGAGTGGACTTCGAGAATGGTTTCAGTTCTGGGTTAACAGTGCGTACAAGGGTCATAGTATCGGAGGTTCTTCCAGTATACGTCAGGAGATTAAGCCTGGTCTTTTTACATGAATTTGAGTTCTGTTCCACATTTTTCTCCTGCTCTGTCTGGGACTCTTGATTGTTTTCCCTGTCAGGGCAGTCATTGCTGGTACCTGGGCACCATCTAGTTCTTCTGGTCTCTGGCTGGTGGAGTCTCTGGGTCATACGGTACTTTAGTCCTTTGGGTTATTTTCCTTGTGTCTTTGGTTTTCTTCACTCTCCTTTGCTCCAAGCGGGATGGGACCAGTTGATGTATCATAGATGGCCACTCAAAAGCTTTTAAGACCTCAGCTGCCCCTCACAAAATGGGATGTAGAACGTTTTCTTAACAAACTTTATTACGCCAATTGACCTACATGTCCCCCAAAACTATGGTCCCCAGGTCCCATCCCCAGCTACTCTGTCCCTCAAAGTGTTTGGATGTGTCCAGGAAATTTCTTAGTTTTTGCTTTGGCCCAGTTGTGCTGAGTTCCCACGTATTGTGTGTTGTCCTTCCCTTCACTGAATTTTATCCCTGTCTACTATCTAGTTAGTGATTTCCCCTCCTCATCCCTCCCCACACTCGTAACCATCAAAGAGTGCTTCCTTCTGTGTTTAAACTGAAATAAAGTGTCTTGACTGTCCAGTCTCCAAGGACTGAAGCTCAGTTACATCCGTGCTATGCGTATCTTCAGGCTTTATGTTGCAAGATTTGAGGAGCTCAGAGAAAGAAGGGTGGATTCTCACTCATGACTTATCTCCACACACCAACTTGCCCACAAGTATAAATATAAACTCTAAGATTCGGAGACGTCCTTCTCAACAGGAAGTACCAAGGAATGGAGGGAACAACAACTACAAAAATACCCGTTGCCATCCAGTCGATTCTGACTCATAGTCACCCTATAGGACAGAGTAGAACTGCCCCATAGGGTTTCCAAGGAGCTCCTGGTGGAGTCAAACTGCCGACTTTTTGTTAGCAACCATAGCTCTTAACCACTACGCCACCAGGTTTTCCAGGAATAGAGGGAGGGAAGCCTAAATCTTGCTAATCACCATCACTTCCCCAAAAACACCCAAATAAAAGTAAATAAAACAAAGTGCTTCCTCTGGACACACAGCCTCAAGACTCATTCCCTAGTCCCACTTCTACCCACAATGCCACCCCTGAGCCCAGTATAGAAATTCCAGAAGTGCTTCTGCCATGGTTCCCCAGAATAGCCTGAGACCAGCCATTCCCTCTCTTTCTAAGAGCGAAAAGCCTAAGAACTTAGGAAAATGAGAGAAAAGCTCCACTCACCCTCCTAAGTATTAAGACATCATCGCCATGAAGGGAAATGGAAGCTTTTATTAACTCATTAATTAAATAATTGTCTACTTTAAATTCCAAGCTTCTTAGCTATAGCTTTTTCTTTTATTTACATTTTCCTTTTGCCAAGACCATAATGATAAGCTGCAACCATTATACAGTTGTAGCTACAGAGAACCTAATTTCATAAAAATGTGTTTAGTCTGCTATTAATCCCTATCTTTTCATTAAAAAAAAGAGCTAAGCAATTCAGGTTGACTGCAGTGGACACACATGTATGAAGCTTTATACTCTTGAAACAGTCTGTTGTCAATGCAACAATGACATCTTCAATTGAAAAATCAATTTATCCTCTTCACTTCTTTTAACCTCTCCTACCATCTTCTACCCTGCCCTGGATTCAGATGCCATAACTCACCATGAAAGCCGGACAGAGACAGCCTTGGGCATGTCCACGGGAAACTCCAATCCATCTAATCAGCAGAAGTACTCATTTTCCTCCAGCGAAGGCTGCTTTACCCCAATGACCTGAACACACCTTTCAACTCTCCTTATTAAACCTTACAACTCCTCGGGAAAAAAGTCGAGTTGTTTCTGTTAATAATGCAAGAAGGACAGAATGCCAGCTGGGCAGTTCTGGAGAAAAGGGTTACGACTCTATTAAGCCTGCCTGAACCTGCGTGAGCACAGAGCCTTGTGAAACCCTCAGTGCTCATTCTGCCCCTGTAAACGGAACCTCTATCAGAGCCACAAGGAGCCTGGTTGCACAATGGTTAAGCACTGGGCTGCTAACCTAAAGGTGGGTGGTTTGAACCCACCAAGTGGCTCTGCAAGAGAAAGACCTAGCAATCTGCTCCTGGAGAGGTTACAACCTAGAAAACCCTATGAGGTAGTTCTACTCAGTCACTTGATGACACCTAACCTAACAACGACAACATCAGAACCACAGATGCTTCATAATGCTCCAGGGCCCTGTATCCCCTCCAAATGGGGACCTAAAATGAGTTTGTGTGGGCAATGTAGGGGTTAAGATGCAGGCTCTGGAGCTAGCTCTGGGGATCCATGGCAGGCACAGCGATGCACCACCCAGATACTGCTTCAGGACCAAAAGACTGATCCCAAAAACAGTCTCAGTGTCAACTCTCTCTGGGAATTGCTTGGCTAGAGAGAGCCAAGATGTCTTGGCACAAGGTTCCACCCCTCTTGGGGCAATTGCATCCAGTACTGGTGGATGTGTCGGTACCAAAGCCATCTTCTCACCCTGTCCCTGTGAGCACTGCTGAGGAGCTTCTGAGATGCCGGCTGAGTCCTGTGTTGAGACTGGGTCTCAACTCAGCACCGCCTCTGCCCAGTTCAGCTTCCTTCCTCTCCCCATAGGTGCTGAGAACTTCCTACTGAACTCCTGCACCGTGTCTCCATCTCAGAGTCTGCGCCCAGGAAAACTGCCTGTGCAGGCTCAATACTGAAATTCACCAGTCACAGACTGCATGAGGTGGGCAAGTCACTTAACCTCTCTTCACCTCAGTTTCCTCCTCTGTAAAATTGGAATTACAATAGTGTCAACTTCATAATGTCCTTGTCTGATGCATGTAAGGTGCTTAGAACTTTCCTGCCACATAGAAATTGTTCAGAGCATACTAATTATTGTCATACACAAAATCATGTGATGACTTGGGCACATAATTGGGACAAAGAGCTGGTTTTTCTTCCACTCACCATAGTGAAAAGTTTGTGCATTTTTTTGCCCAAGGAAAGACCACTGGGAGCTCATAATCATGGGAGTAATATTATATATATATATATATATATATCACATATCACATATTGATGGTACCTAACAACATCACGTTACTCCCATGACATATATACATATACACAGACACATATACATATGTGTGTGTATACGTATATATACATGCTCTTGATAGGTGCCATCTAGTCAGTTCCAACTCATAGCGACAGAGACCCTATGTACAACAGAACAAAACACAGCCTAGTCCTGTGCCATCCTCACAATCATGGCTAAGTTTGAGCCTATTGTTGCAGCCACAGTATAAATACATCTCCTTGAAGCTCTCCCTCTGTTTCATTGACCGTCTACTTTACTAAGCATAATGTCCTTCTCCAGGGACTTGTCCCTCCTGATAACATGTCCAAAGTACATGAGACGAAGTCTTGCCATCCTGGCTTCTAAGGAGCGTTCTGGCTGTACTTCTTCCAGGACAGATTTGTTCATTCTTCTGACAGTCCATGGTGTCTATATTCAGTATTCTTCACCAACACCATAATTCAAAGGCATCAATTCTTCTTTGGTCTTCCTTATTCATTGTCTAACCTTCACGTTCATATGAGGCAACTGAAAATGACATGGCTTGGGTCAGGAGCACCTTAGTCCTCAATGGGACATCTTTGCTTCTCAGTACTTTTTAAAGAGGCTTTTTACAGCAGATTTGCCCAACGCAATTTGTCATTTGATTTCTTGATGGCTGTTTCCACGGGTGTTGATTGTGCATCCAAGTAAAATGAAATCCTTGACCACTTCAATACTTTCTCCATTTATCATGATGTTGCTTATTGGTCCATTTGTGAAGACTTTTGTTTTCTTTATGTTGAGATGTAATCCATACTGAAGGCTGCAGTCTTTGATCTTCAGCAGTGTTTCAAGTCCTCTTCGCTTTCAGCAAATATATATATACATACAGAGTTCCCGTATGCCACCCCCTGCACATTATTTCTTCTGTTATTAACATCTTGCATTGCTGTGATGCACGTTACCATTGATGGGACAATACTGATACACCATTACTAACTCAAATCCATAGTTCACATCAGGGCTCACTCTTTGTGTTGTACAGTCTTATGGGTTTTGGTAAATGTATGATCTTATGTATCCACCATCACACTATCATACAAAATTATTTCAGTGCCTTAAAAATGCCTTGTACTTCACCCTTCCCCAAAGTCTCTGGCAATATACAAAATTATTTCAGTGCCTTAAAAATGCCCTGTACTTCACCCTTCCCCAAATTCTCTGGCAATGACTGATCTTTCTCTACAGTCTTGCCTTTTCTAGAATGCCATATAGTTGGAATCATACAGCATGTTGGCTTCTTTCACTTAGCAGTATGCATTTAATTTTCCTCCATGTTTTTTCATACCTTGATAGCTCTTTTTTTTCACATTTTATTACTCTATTGTATGGATATGTCAGTTTTTTTAATCCATTCACCTATGGAAGGACATCGTGGTTGCTTCCAACTTTCGGCAAGTACCAGTAAAGCTGCTATAAACATTCGTGTACAGGTTTTTATATGGACATACATTTTCAGTTCATCTGGGTAAATAACTAGAAATGTGATTGCTGAACTGCATGGTAATCCTATGCTTAGCTTTTGAAGAAACTGTTAAACTGTCTTCCAAAGAGGCTGTATATTTTGTGTACTCACTAGTAATGAATAGGAGTTCCTGTTGCTCAACATTGATTTATACTTTTAAAAGCTTCCTTTGCCTCTATTTACCATGTAGTAGCAAGGCAACAGACAAAGATAAAAACATTATCAATACTACAGGTAAGAGACACTGGTAGCTTGGACCAGGATAGTCATTGAGGAGATGATGAGAAGTGGTGTGATTAAAGAGACATGGTGGAGGTAGTCCCGATGGGACTTGCTGATGGATGGGCTATGGGGTGAGAGAATAGTCCCTAGGATTTTAGCCTGAGCAATTGGAAGAATGGTGTTTCCATTCATTGCAATGAGGAGGAGAGGGTATAGAATAGGATTGAGATAGAGATTAAGGTTTCTCTCTGGACATACTAAGCATGGAATACCTGTTAGACATTCCACTAATGTCTAATGAAGTTGTGGAGTAGGCCATTAGAAAGATCTAGGCTACGGGATATGTATCTGGAGTCATTCCCGCATTGGTGCTATTTAAAGGCATGAGAGTGGATGAAGTCACCTAAGGAAAGAATGTAACTAGAGACGAGAAGGCAATCCCTGAGCCACCCCAGATAAGGAGGTCAGTCAGGAGGAGCCAGAGCAAATGACTGACAAGAGATGGCCAAGGAGCAGGGAAGGAAAACAAGGAGAATACAGAATCCCAAGAGCCAACTTTGAACAGCACCTTCCAGTTGGCAGGAGAGAAGGTAGGAGCAAGCTGTGTCAAGTGCTGCAGAGAGACTGAGTAGGAAGAAAAGGGACTATAACCCATTGGATTTTCAGAAAAGGAGGATTTGGTGAGCTTGAAGGGGTAGGTTCAGTAGAAAGGTGGGAATTTGGCTTAAAGTTTAATTTGACAGAATATAGGAGACAATGGCACAGTGGTTAAAAGCTTTGCTGCTAAAGAAAATGCCGGCAGTTCAAATCCACCAGCTGCTCTTTGGAAACCCTATGGGGCAGTTCTGCTCTGTCCTATGGTTGTTATGAGTCAGAATTGACTTGAAGGCAACTGGTCTGTTTTGGCTTTGTTTAGGAGAGAATAGGAGGTGAAAAAGTATATGCAGTGAGTCTAGACAACTATTTGAAGACATTTTCAATGAAGAGACAGTTGAAAGGGGACATAAGGTCAAGACAGAGGGTGTTTGTTTATTTGTCCATATGTTTAGTTGGTTGGCTGGTTTTAGAAGGGAGGTATTATAGCATGTTTGTATGCTGATGGAAATGATCCAGTAGAGACAAAAACAAAACAAACAAACAACAAAAAAACCCTGATAACACAGAAAAGAAAGGCAATAGATGAAAAGCTGAATCTTTAAACAGATGGAAGTTCATGGGACCCCCAGCAGGAAGAGAGGAGCTGGGCTTTGCACAAGGACTCTTCCTCCACTGTGGGAGGAGAGGGACAGATCAGTTGGGACACACATCTGGCGCTTGCCAGCTGGGTGGTGCTTATCTGACTCGGGTTGGCTGAAAGCAGGGGTGCTGAAGGCTTGAGAAGGTAGGAGAAGTGGGAAGTGGTAGTGTGAATGGGAAAGTGGGTCTCTGAGGCACAAAAATAGGGGGCTTGTCTTTACTGCTAGCACTGGCTTACCACTAGCTGACCAAGGGACTGAGGGGCTCCACAGAGGAGCTCCCTTCACTCATGCATCCTTTCCTGCTCCGCATATTTCTGTAAATAGGATGGAAACTGGATTTTTAGACATAAGTAGGTGCACAGTAGATTTGAACTCTTGCTGAGAGTTACCAAGAAGTGTAATATAACCAGCCTTATGGAATTCCAGAGATGGAAAGGAGCCATGGGCAGACAACATGGCCGACACTTACTTTATCCTCTTTTCTTGTCCTCAATCCCCAACTAAACAACCCTCACTCCTTCCCATAGACAGAGCCTTCCAGCTACACAAAGTCTAAAAGAACAAGATACTTGCCATCCCAGCTTCCATGACAAACTCTACACAGCAAGGAAACCAGTCTGGAACATTTGACCTGAGGAGAAGCTTGCTGCTCGTCTTGTGGGAAAGATTTTCCTTACTCATAAAACAATTAAGAGCTCAGGAAGAAATGCATTTCTTCCTGGATGAGTTAGGTCACAGATGCATAATCTCTGGGACTGCTAAGGCTCCCTGTGACCTTGAGGGGAGTCATTGTCTCTTCCTACCCAACAAGGAGGCAGAGCAGAAGAATGACAGGTCCTGCGTCTTTGGCAACATCACCAAGCTGCTCATCAAGTCTAGAACCACCCACCTCTAGAGGATTGTGGGAAAGTCGATGTCCTCAGAATTCCACCCACTTCCAAATGAACTTCTCCTTGTTGTTGTTATTGTTGTCCTGTGCCGTCAAGTCGATTCCAACTCCTAGCAACCCTGTAGGACAGAGTAGAATTGCCCCATAGGGTTTCCTTGCCTGTAATCTTTACTGGAGCAGATTGTCATGTCTTTTCTCCCACAGAGCTGCTGGTGGGTTTGAACCACTGGCCTTTCGGTTACCAACCAAGCACTTAACCATTCATTGTTCCACGAGAACCTCTCCTTACTATAGCAGAAAACACTGAAATTGATGCAATCGCTGTGGTACTTGATCTAACCTCATTTTCCATATTGAAAGGGTCCTACTTGAAAGGTATAAAGTATCAGTGATGGCCAGAACGTAGATCATGACATAAATTTAATTGACCACAACCAGCATCTCAAATTAAAATAGAATAGAAAATAACAGAGTGTGTTGTATATATTGTTGTATATATATTTTTGTGGAACCATTTTTAGTTGTATATGTGCTTGTCTATGGACATATATGTACTGTACAATGCAAATATTTTTTTTGTACTGTGGGTTGGTTTGTATTTTGTACAACTGAATCCATCATACTAAATGATATCCATGATTTCGTCCTCGTCTAGGACATCGTGATTCTTTGCCTAGAGAGGTTGAGTGTCTGCCCAGCTCCACAGAGGCAGAAATCCACAACAGAACTTAGGGATCCAAATCCCATGTCAATGCACTTACTATTGTACTATGCAGCTATTTTATTGTTGTTGTTGTAAAATAATCATTAGTGCCAATCATTAGAAGAATTTTACAAAGTAGGATATCTATGAGAGAACAGTGAGAAAAAAAAATTGACACATTACATTTTAAAACTGCAGGTTATTATTTATTTCTCATCAAGCATGATTTCCAAAAGTTATTAGAGATGGAGATGATGTGTGTTTCATCCTGTGTGCTTGTGGCAAGGTCAGGTGGGCCTGTCTTCTTCCCATGCCACCATGATGGTTCCATCAGTGTCAATAGGAGTCATGGGTCTTGTGCATAGAGGGAAGGAAGAATTGTTACATAAACACAGGGGCAGGAAGACTTTCCTCATCCTACCTGGTAATTCTGTGCTTCTTTTTCTTGAGCTAAAGCTCTTTTACTAATGAAATTCATAGTTAGCACGCATTAATTTTTGCACGTTTATTTTTATGAACTGAGAAATGCAGTTAGATGGTTTTTATCTGAAACACAAATCTGCTGACTGGCACTGAGGGTTTTGGGATAGTTAGGACCCAGCTGTTTGGACTGTAAGGAGTCCACTCTGGGTGGCCAAATACATAAAGGTGCCTCATGCAGATTCATCACCTACAAGAAATGCATCTGGAGTTTCTGAATAGACCGGCCGCTCAGGATTGCACATGTGCAGGTCTGAGTGTGTTTATCTGAATATAGCTTTTCATCCACAAGTGACGCTCTGAATATGGAGGTTTTATTTTTCTACAAACTCATCCGTGTTATCATCTATCTGTGGGAGTGGATCTATATATGATCTACACACATTCATTCTGCACTTACCTGTTGGGCTGTAATGTGCACATGAAAGAATCGTGCTTGATTTTAAAGGACATTCTGGACGCATGCCCGGGTCTCAGAAAGAGCTAATTTAGTTAATTTTATACCTTGAACTGATATTTCCAAAAATATTGGAGCTAGTACATTTTTTCTGATTTTGAAACTTTTATTTTTTCATTTAAAAATGGGAAAATACATATAAAAGCACCAAAGAAACATAAATCATCAGTTATTCTATCATTTAATAGGGAAAGAACATTTAATACTTCTGTAAATTTCTTTTTCAGTGCAAATGTGGATAAATATATAGACATAGCTACAATTTTTTATTCAGAAGGGGGATCAAATCATAAATATAGTCACTATCCTACTTTTCTCACTTAGTATTATGCCATAAATACATTCATATTTTTAAATTTTTTGAAACTTAATGTCTGCGTATTTTTCCATTGGATAGTTGGATCAAAATCCATTTAACTAATCTTCCCTTTGAGACCTCCATGTCAAATCCCATGTTTCAAGATCATAAATAATGTGATAAACACAAGTTTTTCCCTGAAACTCTAGTAATTTTCTTATGAATTCCTAGAATTGGAGCTACCAAGTCAAAGAATATGAGCATAGTGAAAACTCTGAATTAGTAACACCAAATTGTCTTTCTGGTCTTAAAAACAATGAGTAGGAATCTCAACGTGTCTTGTAGATGTGGGATGGTAATTTTCTACAACCTTTGCAAATTTCATAGGAGAAAAAGGACATCTCACTGTCTGATTATTTTGAATATAAACAAAGTAGAACATGTTTTTATATTTTAATGGTCTGTTTATTTCTCCTTTCTTGTTTATTTGAGATCTTCATCTATATAATGTGAATATCCTTAACTCTGCCCAAAAGCACAGTCCTCTGAATTCCATCACTGTGTACAGACAAGGAAACTTCGAGAGATTCAGTGATGAGCCAAGAGTATGACCCTTGTACCTACATCTATTTTACTCTAAAGCCTGAGATTAATTACTATGTAACCTTTTTTTTTTTTTCACAATTATTTTAAAGAAACCAGGGAGGAACCCAATATTACAGTCTTTCTTATAGATTGTTTGTTTTTACTTCTTAATAGAGACCCAATCACAAATTTTCATAACCCACTTATTTGTGGTGAAGGTCAAATCTTGTCTTCAGTTATCTTTCGTGGATGGTCAATTGCTATGAATGGCATGAGGATATGTGTGTATGCATGCGTTATCATATCATAATACAACTTCCCCAAGGGCCTAACAAAGAAAACCTGGGAATATTAGGTTTGCTGGCCTACATGAAAAGATGATAACCTATTAACTCTTCTTCATGCTTTACCCAGAGATGTCTACCTCAAGGCTACACTTAAAACCATAATGTTCGTCATTACCCTAAGAGATTGATCAAGAAGAATAAACTTTTGATTGTGAGCTACCACTTCCCCCCTCTTATTCAATATTTGCCGCTATTTAGGTGGATACAATTTGAATTAGTAGCTACTCTAATGAGGTAAATAAGAAAGGACTCCCAAAATGACTCTAAGCTACTGAATTTTCAAAAATTATCTCATTACTAAGACTTCAGAAAAAAAAGAAATCTAGAATTAGCAGCTGGGAATCCTGTACCTAGTGTTCACCTGTTTGTCTCTTTTATTTATCATGTGACATTCTGAGTCTACCAAATAGCATTAGCTGCAGGCCAACACCTTTCACAGTCTTGGAAAAGTAACTAGCTAAAAGTTATTCTTTCTCCTTTCATTTTTTCTTTTGTTTTAAATAAACTAGAAAAATGCCCCCCTAGGTTGCTCTTGGGTTAAAGTCAAAATAAGTGTCGTTGCCTTGGGGGAAAGGCCATTTCTGTAGGATTAAGAAGAGAAGTCTACTCAACGAGCTAGGAAGTAGAACAGAAGCACTAAACAGGTTATCAGGCCAGTTAACCGGGATGCCTGTGAAACCATGATCCTATACCTCCAAGCTAAGTAACCAAATCCCATGAAGTGTTTGGTGGTACACAAGATGCCTCAGCAGCTACTCTTTCTTTTTCTTTCGTCATTGTTGTAAATATGTCTATCACACAACTTTTGCCTATTCAACTTTTTCGTGTACAGCTATTGACAGCACTTAATAAAAATCGGCTGTGCAACCAACGCTGTTTTGTCTTCTATTCTTACCTCCTAGTTTGTTGCATAGTTCCTGGGGTCTTAAGAGTTTGTAGGTGGCTACCCAAGGCCCAACAATTGGTCTGTATTCACCTGGAGCAAGAAAGGAAGAAGGAGAGTCAGGAATAGAAGGAGGAAATGGAATGTGTGGTTAATTTCCTCCATGAACAGTGGCCCCCTTTGCCATAAGACCAGGAGAACTGGTTGGTGCCCACCTACCACCACTGAACATTTTGATCAAAAATTCTGTAGCAGGATCCTGATCATAAGGGGGAAAATGTTAAACAGAATTTCAAATTCTCATGGACTCCAGACTTTCTAGAGTCAAAGTCTGGAGTCATGGAGGCTAGATGAACCCCTGAAACTACTGCCCTGAGATACTCTTTAAACTTTAAACCATAATATCACTGAAATCTTCTTGAAACCGAACAACAGCCTAGCTTAACTAGTAAAAAACATCTGCCTTGAGCATTGTGCTCTTTTATGATCTGTCTATATGGGATCAAATTGACAATAGCAATTGGAAAGATTAGATAGGAACCTTAGGGGACAGTGAGTTAATGTTAATGGGGGAGGAACAACTCAGAAAAGGAGAGTAAGAATGGTTGCATAATTCAAAGATTATAATCAATGTCATGGAATGGCACATGTAGAACTGACGAATTGGTGTATATTACAACAACAACAAAAATAATTAAATAAATAAATATTTTTAAAAAAGAAGAAGAGAAGTCAAGATGCAGAACCTGGGGTCAGAGGTGAAGTCCATCTTGGGAAGCCTGTAACTCTTCACGGATTTAGAATGTCAGTCACTTTGAGATGACAGGCCCAGCTCTTCAGAACCCACCTGTTCCCCAGGTTTTAAAAGTGACAAAACTCAGGACTACCACCTCACAGAGTCATCTTGGTGGTCTCATAACCACAGAAGCCACAAAGGGTTTTCAAAGTCTCCTTTCCCTTAAGAGAGTTGAATATTTCAGCCTAATTCTATTACCTTAGTAATTACATTTGTCAATATATTGTATTAAGAATCTATAAGTTAGTCACTTTGCTTTTAAAATAACAACTCAATTTTAGTTTTCTGTTTGTTTGTTTACTGACATGAAAAAAGGAAAGATGGAGGATATTTTCCCAGGAGTATGCCTGTGATAGTTAAGGCTGTGTGTCAACTTGACTGGGCCGTGATTCTCAGTAGTATGGTAGTTGTATGAGGTTGTGGTCAAGTCTATGATGAGATTTGATACAATGCAATCACCTCCATGATGGGATCTGTTGTGAGCAGACAATTAGTTGAAAGGGAGTTTCCTTGGGAGTGTGGCCTGCATCAAATGTAAGTGGCAAGGTTAGTGGGCTTTTGCTCTTTCTGGATCCTGCATCTGGCTCCTGTTCTTCTGACCTCCAGGTCTTGGGACTTGAGCTAGCAGCTTACCTGCAGTCTTGCCTGCCTATCTTGGGATTCCTCAATCTTTGGAGCCTGAGAGCAAGAGCCCTGCTGTCTGACCTGCCTATCTTGGGTTGACCAGCCCCTGCAGCTATGTGAATCAGAATATGCCTCTATCCTGACCCGCAGAATTGGAAAGTTCCAGCCTGTACAACCATGTGAGCCGTTTCTTTGATATAAATCCCTCTATATATATTTCTAGGCTTTACTGGTTCTGCTTCTCTAGAGAACACAGCCGAAGACAATGTCGTTTAGGATATTATGAAAAAATCCCCGATGAGTAAGACATGTTAGGTTCATCCATCCAATATGACTGTGAGAACTAGGGCATGTTCATTCTACTGGTCTGTGGGGCTGTCCACAAATAGATCCTGAATATGACACATTTTACACAAATTTGACCTGAGCAATTTGTATCACCTGTTTATGTGGAAAACAGTAAGTGACACATTTCAATTTCAGAAGTGCTTGCTGTGCCCACCCTGAAACCATGCCCCCCTGGGCTCACTTCCCTGCACAATGAGCTCCACATTGTCCCCGTGAGATCAGCCAAGTCTCTAGACTTTCGTGGAAATTCACATGCACACAAATGCATTCCCGTGACCTGGGAGTCAATGTATTCTGGTGCCTGGTTTCCAGTGAATTGGATGCCAGAGTTCACTCACCAAGGCTTGCATGGAATGGGCTGCTCTTCCAATGACCCCAGACAAACTAAAGCTGGAGAAAAACACAGCTCTTACATCACATCCTCAAAAGATGGGATTTATTTCTTTCTGAATGGCTTGGAATTCTGTTGTTATTTGCTTCCTCTTTTGATTGGTTGTTTGCAGTAGACATCTTTTTTTGCCTTCTGTGATTGCAACGTAGCGGTTTGCCTTTCATGAATCCGGGGCAGTCAAGCTGTGAAATCAGATTTTATCCCCTGTGTGCTATGCAGCCTTGGACACAAGAAAGCCTTTCCAACAAGCTTCCTAAGGAGGGAAAGGCAATCAATATGCCTCTGTCTTTTAGAAACATGGATGATTTTGTCCAAAGTCCCTGACCATGGCAATAGCCACAGAAATTAACAGTGGTCACCTGCCGCTGACTAGCTAATCAGCAAGAGCTGGTCCTCCTTCTCAACTCTCAGTGACATGTCCTCACCCTTGGCTCTGGGATGGACTTGGTATATGTTTTTAAAACCTTCCTGTGTGCCTATCTCTTAGTTATTGGAAGAAAAAGAGGATAGGTGCAACTAACAATTGATTATAGCAAGGTTGCAGGATACAAGGTTAATACGCAAAAGTCAATTGTTTTCCTACATTCCAGCAATGAACAATTGGAATTTTAAACTAAAAACAACACTATTTATATTAGTACAAAAAAATAAATAAAAATGAAACCGTTAAGTCTGAGAAAATATGTTCAAGAACTATATGAAGAAAACTATAAAACTCTAATGAAAGAAATCAAAGAAGATGTAAATAAATGGAGACATATGCCATATTTGTGGACAAGAATACAATATTATCAAGATGTCATTTCTTCCCAACCTGATCTGTAGATTTAACAGAATTCAATAAAAATTTAAAAAATCCCAACAATTTATTCTGTGGATACTGAAAAATTGATTCTGAAGTTTTAATGGAAAGAAAAAAAAAAAAAAAAGCCAACACAGTATTTAAAATGAACAGAGTTGGAGGACTGATCCTACCCAACTTGAAGACTTACTATAAAGCTACAGTGATGAAGACACTGTTGGTGAAGTAACAGATAAATTGAGCAGTGGAACAAAACAGAGAGCCCAGAAATAGACCCACACAAATATTACCATTTGATCTTTGGCAAAGGAGCAAAGTCAAGACAATGGAGAAAAGATAGACTATGTTGCTGCTGCTGTTGGTGGTGTTGTCGATTTGTTTCCAACTCATATCAACCCTATGTACAACAGAATGAAACACTGCCCAGTCCTGCTCCATCCTCATAATCCTTGTTATGCTTGAGCCCATTGTTGCAGCCACTGTGTCAATCCATCTCATTGAGGGTCTTCCTTCTTTTCACTGACCCTCTACTTTACCAAGCATGATGTCCTTCTCCAGGCCTGGGCCCTCCTGTTAACATGTCCAAAGTACATAAGATGAAGTTTAGCCACCCTCGCTTCTAAGGAGAATTCTGGCTGTACTTCTTCTAGGACAGATTTATTTGTTCTTCCGGTAGTCTATGATATATTCAATACCCTTCACCAACACCACAATTCAAAGGCATAGATTCTTCCTCGCTTTTCCTTATTCGGTGCCCAGCTTTCACATGCGTATGAGGCAGTTGAAAATACCATAGCTTAGGTCAGGCACACCTTAATCCTCAAAGTTACATCTCTTCTTTTTAATACTTCAAAGAAGTCTTTTGCAGCAGATTTGATTTCTTGACTTCTGCTTCCATGGGTGTTGATTATGGATCCAAGTAAAATGAAATCCTTGACAACTTCAAATTTTCTCTGTTAATCATGATGCTGATTATTGCTCTAGTTGTGAGGATTTTTGTTTTCTTTATGTTGAGGTGTAATTCATATTCATCTTCCTCAGTAAGTGCTTCAAGTCCTCTTCGCTCTCAGCAAGGAAGGTTTTGTCATCCTCATATCTCAGGTTGTTAATGAGTCTTACTCCAATCTTGATGCCTCATTCTTCTTCACATAGTCCAGCTTCTCTGATTATTTACTCAGCATATAGATTGAATAAGTATGGTGAAAGGATACAACCCTGATGCACATCTTTCCTGATTTTACACCACACAGCATCCCCTTGTTCTGTTCAAACTGCTACCTCTTGTTTTATGTACAGGTTCCACATGAGCATAATTAAGTGTTCTGGAACTCCCATTCTTTGCAATGTTATCCATCATTTGTTATGATCCACACAGTCGAATACCTTTGTATAGTCAATAAAACACAGGTAAACACCTTTCTGGTATTCTCTGCTTTCAGCCAAGATGCATCTGACATCAGCAATCATACACCTCGTTCCATGTCCCCTTCTGAATTTGGCTTGAATTTCTGGTAGTTCCCTGTCAATGTAGTGCTGCAACCATTTTTTAATTATCTTCAGCGAAATTTTTACTTATGTGTGATTTATTTTTTACTAAATTTACTGAACTATGGATTTTAGTAAATAAAATGTTTCTATATCAGTTGATCAATCACATCATATGTACCACATCAATGCAAGGCATTCATTATAGGAGAAGCAGTGTTCAGGGATGGGGGGAGTGTAATGGAAACTGTCTGAACTTTGTATTTGACTTTCTTTCAACCTAAAACTGCCCTAAAAAGTAAAGTCTATTAAAAAAAAATAGCATGGGCTTTTGAGGGTTTCATCTTTGCTCCTTAACTCATTCTGTCCCATACTCTCAACTCCCTGATTCTCTTCTTCCTAAATCTTTCTTCAGACAACATAAAAGTCCAAACGGATGAAACTTGGATGGCCCACAATTCAATTATTAACAATATCAGAGCTAGTCCTAATTCATGTTGAAATTAATATGGCAGCCCATGACTCCCAGCAGTGTCAACAGGGTTACCAAGAGCTTTGAGTTCCACAGAGACTCCAGAGGACCTTTCATGTCAGCTTGCTAAAGTCACTGAGTATATGAATGTGTATGCTCAGTGTGCCATTGATCAGAAGACTTAATCTATTACATCTGAATTTAAGAATCCTGTTCCTTTTAGACTGCTGACATTTGGGTGTCATTGTGTATTCAGATATCTGTCTTAGTCTGGGCTTTCTAGAGAAACAAAACTAGTGAAGCATATACATACATACATCTATAACATATATACATACATACATATACCTAACAAATACACACACACACACACACACACACACACACACATATATAGAAGAGAGAGAGATTTACCTTAAGGAAACGGCTCGTGTAGTTGTGGAGGAGGCTGGCAAGCCCAAGGTCCTGGGTCAGGCATCAGAACGGATGCTTCTCCTGACTCGCATAGTTGCAGGGGCTGACAAACCCAGAATCATGAGGTCAGATGGTAGACTGCTGGCTCACAGGGCTGCAGAAGCCAGCGAATCCCCAAGTCAGCAGGTCAGGCAACAGGCTGCTGGCTTACAGGGCTGCAGAGCTGGCGAATCTCAAAGTTGGCAGGCCAGACAACAGGCTGGTGGCTCATGTCCCAAGAACTGGAGTTCAGATGATGATGAGCTGGAAACACGATCCAGAGCAAGCAAGCAAGCTATGCCAGAACATCCATATATATATTGGGTGCAGGCCACACCCTTGGGGAAACTTCCCTTAAAATGGATTCGCTGGTCACATCAGATCACATCATGGAGGTGATTACATTATATAACAAAATGGAGGATAATTACATCAGATCACAAAATGGAGGATAATTACATAATACTGAGAATCATGGCCTAAACAAGTTAACACATAACCTTAACTATCACAATATCACACTTCGTTTACTGAAGATTGATGCTGTTCTCTTTTAATCTGTAGCAGCCATAATGTGTACCAGCTCAGCACATTTTATGAGAAATACAAAGTTTCGGGCAGTCATTAACCCACTGATCAATCCAAGCAATAACTCTATTGAGCCAGGAAGAAAGTATTGGCTTTCAACTGGATAAACTGAGACCCAATAAGTGAGGTGTTAGGTCCATTTAGCATGTATGTCTGTGAGAACGAGAGCATATTCAATACACTGGACTGGGGGGCTGTGCAGAAATGAATCTTGAATGTGATGCCTTTGGGTCTGGATTGAATTGATTCTCAAATGTGTCATACCACATTTAAATTAAAATGTGGATATGGATATGATACTCCATGAGAAAAACCAAATGGAGTACATTTGTAAGAATTGTCTGGGCACTAACAAATAAGACGAGGAAAAGAGTTGTGTGGCTGAAGGACAGGACTGTCAGTGCAACTGGAGTCCTCTGTTTTAAGAAGAGGTTTCTAGCGGCCCATCGCTAGCGCAGTCTAGTCAGGTTTGACTCATCAACAATATGGACTTACGTGACTCAATTAAAACTCGGCTTCCAGATTTATAATTCATCTGACCACCACTCCTCTTGGTTTACTAGCAAAAATACTGCATAAAATCCTGTAGCCACACACTTACTCCCCCAGCTTCACAACATCATAGGGAGAAGAGGAGTAAGAGCCCTCTGTCACCCATTCTCCAAATGGGCAGACTGAGGCTCAGAGACACTATGATCTGCAGAAGATCCTAAGATTTTATGTGCTGGGTCTGGGACTTGAGCTTAGGTTATTTTATATACATAGCCATGAAGAGGAGAGAACATAAGCATATAGGGCTGTCATGGATTGAACTGTGTCCCACAAAAATATGTGTCAACTTGGTTAGGCCATGATTCTCAGTATTGTGTGGTTGTCCTCCATTTTGTGATAGATGTAGTTTTCCTATGGGCTGTAAATTCTAATCTCTGCCTGTAGTTAATGAGGCAAGATTAGATTATTTAAAAGAGGATTAAGGTGGCATGTAACACCCTTACCCAGGACATATCCCTGATCCAGCGTAAAGGGAGTTTCCCTGGGGTGTGGCCTGCACCACTTTTTATCTTACAAGGGACAAAAGGAAAGGGAAGTGAGCAGAATTTGGGGACCTCATACCACCAAGAAAGCAGCACCAGGAGCAGAGCATGTCCTTTGTGGACCCAGGGTCCCTGCACCTGAGAAGCTCCTAGACCAAGGGAAGATTGATGACAAGGACCTTCCTCCAGAGTTGACAGAGAGAGAAAGCCTTCCCCTGGAGCTGGCGCCCTGAATTCAGACTTCCATCCTTCTGGACTGTAAGAGAATAAACTTCTCTTGTTAAAACCATCCACTTGTGGTATTTCTGTTGTAACAGCTTAGAATAACTAAAACAAGGGCTAACAGGTTTCTCTAACCTGGCACTATTCCAATTTGGGGTGGATGATTCTCTATTATGGGGGCTTGTCCTGTTCACTGTAGAATGTTTAGCAGTATCCCTGGCCCCATCCACTAGATGCTGGTAGTGTCCCCATCATTTACACTCCCCAATGTCTCCATACATTGCCAAATATCCAGTGGGGTGTTAAAATTGTCCCCTCACTCCCCAGTTGAAAATTCCTTGGCTGGTGAGTAGTACTCTCTGGTAGGCTCTGACTCATGGCAGCCTCATGTACAACAGAACAAAACATTGCTGGGTCCTGCACCATCCCCATGATCATTGGTATGTTTGAGTCCATTGTTGAGGCCATTGTGTCACTCCATCTCATTGAGGGTTTCCCAACTAACAACAACAGTGAGTGGAGCATAGTGCAACACAATCCATCAAAAAAGAATGTTGAACATTAAGGAAAGTATCCACCCCAACATCAAACTACACTTTACTGAAGAAACACTCACCTTAAGACACAGGCCATGTGATTTAAAGACAATATAAACTAATGTTGAGTTGACTTCACGTCTCCCACTCCATCACGTGGAAGGCATTGCTCTGTCACTAGAGCTCTGAATGCCCTTTCTGCACAGGTGGCTTTATGTGCTCCTCTCTTTCTTGTAGTCAAGACTGCTGTCACATCAAGGCCTGACTCCTTCCCTGTGAACTTCCCAAGGCCACAGGCCCACTTTGGGTCTATTTATAACTCCCAGTGTAAAACATATAGGACTCCCTGGGTAGTGAAAACAGTTAATGAACTCAGCTGCTGACCAAAAGGTTGAGGGTTCAAGTCCACCCAGAAGCACCTCAGATGAAAGGCCTGGTGATCTACTGTCGAAAAATCAGCCTTCGAATACCTTATGGAGCACAGTTCTACTCTGACACACATAAAGTCGCCATGAGTCAGCATTGATTCAACAGCAACTTGTTACAAAGGATATGTTGGTCCTGGCTCTATTTACAGCATTGATCTCATATTTTCTTGCAACTGATTTCCAAAGACATCAGCTCTTCCAAGCTCCTCAGTGGTCAATTAAGCAAAGATTCGGTTGAGAAGAAAACAGGAGGGAAAGATGTACACAGAGAGACACAAGAAAAGGCAAGCAGACATATAAAGGTGGCTTTTTTGTTCGTTTTTCCCCAACATAATACTAGCCCCTTTCAACTTTGTTTTGCGGTGCCTGTCGTCTTATCTGCCATTAAGTGATATCTGCTGGGTGAAGTAATCCCATGGAGTGGCCCCACAGTTGATGTGTTGCTGTCTCAGAAAAAGTGGGGCCCTGACACCTCTTCTCCCAGCCGCTGTGGGCCGTGGGCATTGGGGTGTTGTCACTACTGCTGCAGTCGTTGCTGCTCCTGTTATTTGATTTCTTGTCTCTCCTTGTCTGGACCAAGGTTGGAGCCATTCGCCATGGAGGAGTGGTCCCCGTGGCTTCAGTTCCTGCCTCTGCCGACACTCCTTGGGCTTCCACGGAACCAAAGTGGGTGGAATCGCTTCCTTCTCATCCTTGACAGTAATCAGACATGCACACATGGTTTATACCTGAGCTTTGCTATCTTCTTTCCTTTTCCTGCTCCACCATTGTTGAACATGACAAAACCTAATTGCATGGGATTCCAGCACTGCCACTTGCAGGCAGGACCCTGAAAAGCCACATCCCTGACAGAGCGGGCCCTGGAGTATTCTAGAAGTTGCCTCTCTCCCTAGCGACTGCCAGTCTTTACCTCCCTACTTTATCCAAAGCCCCTTGTAGTCCCTCTCCAGAAAAGATTATATTGGAATAAATTTATTTTAACTTCGTAACATTTCTGTTTGACTCACATTCCAGCTGTAAGGAAACTGGAATTATCATCCTTTACAATGATTAATTGCAAGGGTTATAGTAATAGTAAAAATAATCAAGGGTAAACTGGAATTTAGAGGCATTTGGTTCCCTGCAAGCTAAACCACCTTGCTGGTCATGATTCAATGAATAAAGTCCAAATATCATTTCACTCCTGCTGTCCTGGACTGAAGCTGAAAACAGAGTGAATTCCTCCTGACAACTGAGGAAGTTGTGCCTACTATTCCACGGGACGGGCTGCATGGAGAAGGCTTATTCCCTACGTCTTCATTATAGCTCAACATGCCCACCAGTCATCACGAGGTGAGTTGGTCAGAAGTTCCAAGAGAAAAACAGCCTAAGAGACATGAATTTGGCTTAACATGGAGCAATCTCCAATTGGCACATTTCTAACCACTGTGCTGAATTAATACCTGGAATGCAGACCATGATCAAGCCAGGAAATTTGAGGAGACCAGGAAGTCCAATGAGCCCTGAGGTCCACATGGAGTCTCTGGGTATGGGATCTATTTGCAGTTAAAGCTTCAAAGGTTTGTGTGCACCAAGCTTGTAGAATGAAAGAGCACACGAGAAATTAGCTCTCATAGCACGGAAGCAGAATACAGCAAGATGCATTCTCAAAGGTCCAGCTGGAACTTTGGGAGAAATATTATGATTTGCTTTATGGTGTAAAATTATTTGCCACTGACAAGAGCTGGAGATGTTGGAAGGGAGCCTTAGTGATCCAAAGGTCCCTGGGTGGTGCAAATGGTTTGTGTTTGGCTGCTAATCAAAAGGCTAGTGGTTCAAATCTACCCAGCAGTGCTGCAGAAAAAAGGCCTGACAATCTACTTGTGAAAAATCAGTCACTGAAAACGCTATGGAGTCCAGTTCTACTCTGATACATATCGGTTTGCCGTAAGTCGGAATCAACTAAATGCCAACAGGTTAGTGACCCAAAGATTAGGTCCTTTGAGCATCCTTGTGACAGAATTTTTGCCACTAACAAGATCCTCATTGTAACAAATCACATTTTTTATCATGAGATTATACATTCTTAGGCGTCATCCTTTGGGCCAAAGAGACATGCCACTTTAAAAGGTCAGAGAAACTTGCCATGTTAGAACCAACTGCTTGACCCTCAAAAAAAATTGCAAATCTGCTGTAAAAGACCTCTCTGAAGTGTTAAAAAGCAAAGATGTCACTTTGAGGAATAAGGTGTGCCTCACCCAAGCCGTGATGTTTTCAATTACCTCATACGCATGTGGAAGATGGACAATGAATAAGGAAGACCAAAGAAGAAATGATTTCTTTGAATTATGGTGTTGGCAAAGAATATTGAATATACCATGGACTGCCAGAAGAATGAACAAATCTGTCTTGGAAGAAGTATAGTCAGAGTGCTCCTTGGAAGCCAGGATGGTGAGACTTCATCTCATGTACTTTGGACACGTTATAAGGCGGGACCAATTTCTGGAGAAGGATATCATGATAGGTAAGGTAGAGGGTCAGCAAAAAAGAGGAAGACCCTCAGTGAGATGGACTGACGCAGTGGCTGCAACAATGGGCTCAAGCATAACAAAGATTGTAAGGATGGCACCGGACTGGGCAGTGTTTCGTTCTGTTGTGTATAGGGTGGCTATGAGTCAGAGCAGACTTGACGGCACCTAACAACAACAACAATGTGACTTTGCAGCAGCCCTGGTGTCTCAGGGGTTAAGCACTCAGCTGCTAACCAAAAAGATGGCAGTTCGAACCCACCAGTCACTTTGCAGGAGAAAGATGTGGCCGTCTGCTTCTGTAAAGTTTACAGCCTTGGGAAACCCTATGGGGAAGTTCTACTCCGTCCTACAGGCTCCCTATGAGTTAAGTCAACTCAACAGCAATGGGCTTGGTTTGAGTTCTGGGTTCTTATATTGTAGTGACCTCAATCCAGCCTCCTACATGAAAATCATGTAGTGAGATTTTGGTAGAGACAACAGTCAGCCACGTGCCAAGTGATACTGGTGACAGATATGACCATCAGGGGGCGATAACACTTCCTTTGTGTGGACGAACGTGCTTCTGGAACTGGGCTATGAACATGATTAGCAACAAAAGTATGCTTTGTTCCCTCGCCTTCACAAACTCTCCATCTTGGTAGTTACTGTTCGCTTGTATTTCTTAAATCAACCATGTCCCTGTCCTGCACCATATACAGATGCTGTGACAACAACATAGCTTTATAGTTGTACCATGCAGATGGCTGTTCATAAATACCCAGATCCACGTGCCAAAAATAAGGGCAGCCGGATATATGTTTTTCCTTTCTGCTTAATCCAATCATATACAGCCTAAGTCAGAATACATACATATAAACATACATACATAGCTGCATAGATACATACACACACAGATATACACATAAGTTTATATATATACACACACACATAAAAGTGCTTTTCTCTGTGGGCTCCAGTGGTTTTCGGCCCTAGGACATTTTCTGTTAGCGCCAAAGTCCCCATCACATAGCTCTCCACCACCAGACACCTATTAATTGACTGCAAACACAACTTTATTGCAAAATGACTGCAGCTTTATTAAGCAACCGGATTTACAGGCAATAACATAATCAATATAACATTAATATAGCACATAATTAAATAAGAGCCCTGCAAGGTCCTGCCTGCATCCTGAAATATACAGAAGTTAATTGTGTTCACCGATGACATTAACTGGAGGGATTTGAAACCAAACTTGGAATAACACAGTCCCAGGTTGTTCTTGTTTTTCAAGCATTCCATCTGATACAACTAGAGAGTGATCCTCAAAACCCACAGGAATGCAGTATCACTGTGACCTACGCCGAGGCACCCTCCCTCGCCTGGTCTGGAGGACAGCCGTCACTCAGCCAACTGATGCTCTCCTGACACACCCGGAGACCAAAGGCAAATGGCAAACTGTGTTTCATTTGCTTCCCCACCAGTAGAAGAGGAACAAGCCACGGAAGGCTCTTGGAAAGTTCCCGTAGAATGTGGCATGTCTGCTGAGAAACGGAAGCATGGCGTCCTCCTGCCGTGCAACCCGCCTGCATTGGCCCCAGAATCATGTGTTCATGCTTAAAATTCAGGGAAATCCCTTTAGAACACTTTTTTATTTCCCCCTCAGCGGACCCAGAAAGCAAAATACTACGAGAAGGAAATATTTTAAGTGGGAACATTTCACATGTGCGCATTCGTTGGAATATTTGAAAGATAAACATTGTACGAGTGGAAATGTTGTAAGAGAGGGGGGTCGCTAACTCGTTAACTCCAGACACCTTTCACTTAGCTAAACCTCTCAGCCACACTTTGCCCCCGTGGACTGACTATAATTCTAATGCTTCAACATTCCATCCCCTTTATTACCTCCTGCCAAAAGCAGAAAATCCAAACCAGTTGCTGTCGAATTGATTCTGACTCACAGTGACCCCATGTGTTACAGAATAGAACTGGTGCCCTGGTGACCCAGTGGTTAAGCACTCAGCTGCTAAACGAAAGGTTGGCAGTTCAAATCCACCCAGCAACTCCATGGGAGAAAAGACTTGGTGATTTGCTTCTGTAAAGATTACAGCATGGGAAACCCTATGGGGCAGTTCTACTCTGTCCTATAGGGTCTCTACGAGTCGGAATCAACTCCACGACACACAACAACAATCTTTATGAAAGCAAATTGCCAGGACTTTCTTCCATGGCACTGCTGAGTGGGTTCAGACCACCAACCTTTAGGTAACTCATCGAGGGCAAACCATTTTCACCACCCAGGGACTCCCTACCTCCTGCCGTCACCATCAAAATGAAGTGTGTGATTTAAATAACTAAAGGGTATGTGACTCTTGAACACGGTGGTGTACAAACCATCCTGTAGCCATTTAGCCTGATGTGCGATTGGTCTGATGAGGAGAAGTGAGCCTTCATCCTCATCTCTATTTACCAGGATTCACGTCACACATGGCACTGACTCGGTGTTTACATACAGCCCTCTGCCCTCTAGGAGGGCTCAGTCATAGAGGAGGAAACGATGCCCTGAAATCCCGGGCACAGGACTTGTGTTTTCAAAAGGAGCCCCTGGAATACATTTTGGTAGACAGCCCTGTATTCATCCAGGGCAGTGGCAGTTCAGGGCCATGGTGGTTCAGTAGTAGAATTTGTGCCTTCGATGTGGGAGACCTGGGCTTGATTCCTGGCCAATACACCTCATGTGCTGCCACCAAGCATCTGTCGCTGGAGGCTTGTGTGTTACCAGGATGGTGAACAGGTTTCAGGGGAGATTCCAGACTGAGACAGGCTAGAAAGAAAGGTCTCGTGATCTACCTCCAAAAATCAGTGGTCTACTCCACAGTCACGGGGATGGCACAGGACCAGGCAGTATTTTGTTCCATTGTGCATGGGGTCCCCATGAGTCGGGACTGATTCGATGGTAGCTAACAACATCGATCCAGAAACAAAGCAATTGTGATTAGAGAAGTGAATTTCAGAAGGTCCTTGAGAAAACTTCTCAAGTGAGCAAGTCTTAGAGTCCCAATCATTCTGGAAAGTCTTCACGTGCACAGGGCACAAAGATGGTGAGGGTGGAGGAACAAAACCATGACACCAATTCACATGGCCAGGCGGGGAGACAATGGGAGATTTGGAGTCAAGGACAACAGAAATGGCAGTGACCTGGGCACAATTCCACCGTGTAATGAAAACCACCTGCTGGGTCATACCAGGATCAGAGTTGAGGAGGGAGGCTGACCCTGGAGAATGGGAAATAGATGGGTCTGATTTGGACAGAAGCTGGATCTGGTGCGAGCATGCTAAGCCTGCAGGCTACCGAGGCCACAGCCAAATCTTGGGCTGTGTTCAGGTCACCCTCCGTCTCCCTGTTCTCTCTGCCTCACTGTGTTACTACGTTTTTCTCCACCCTCCCAATGTGCTGTAGAATGTGTTAACACAGGGTCTCACTCTTCCTCAGGCAGTTTTTTTGACGAGGTTCATGTGTGTTCACACTCACTATCATTGATTCCGGCTGGAACCTTCTTCCTTCACTTCACACACAGGCAGTACTGTGGGTACTCAGAAAGCCTACTAAACCTCTTTAGGGTTCGTTTTTATACCCATAAGATGAGCTCTTGGTGCCCTAAAGAATCCATGAGTCAGTGGATATGAGCCAAAGAAAGGGATCTGAAACTTTCTCCAGATAAACACAGCTCTGTCTCTGTCTCCTGATAAGTGTGCGCATACACTTTCATTCTTTCTCTCTCTCCCTCTTTCTCTCTCTATCTCTAGCTCTCTTCCATAGAGAGAAAGAAGAAAATTAATATTCATTGATAGCCTACAATTTGCTTGGCATCTTACTCAGGGAGATTATAAACATTATATTATTTGATATTCACAGCCATAAAAGGAGTTAAATTGCTATGGACCCATTTCACAGATAAGGAGACCAAGAGCAAGAGAGAAGCGAGGTCTTCAGCTATGCCTGGGTCTGTCTAATCTAAAGCCTTGCATGTTTTTCGTTACTTGCCATCCTCTGCTGTAGTCCAGAGCTCTGTAGACAAAGTCTCTATGAGGCACAAGGACTTGTTATGTGACTTTAAATCTGGAGATCATGCACATTCCCTTTCATCCACCCAGGGATGGGGAGAAGGATGGAATCTCTGTCTCATGGAGGAAGATGTTCTGCTCCTGCCAGCAGAGTATGCAGGACCCTGGCTGTTATCCCAGCATGGGACCGACCATCTCCCGTAAGGACCCATTTTGACACATAGAGCCACGCAGGGAAAAGTCTCTGCTAGAAGCCCTAAGTAGGGTCACAACCCCTTCCATTGGGTACTTGCACAGAGGATGTGCAGTGGGAAACATAAGGAGAACAGGTGTCTTTGCTCTCAGTGGAATTCAGAACTGGAGAAGTGGGAAAACAGAACAGACCACAAATACTTAGAACCATGGACACTGTCGTGGGTTGAGTTGTGTCCCCCAAAAAGATATGTTGAAGTCCTGACTCCTGATATCTGTGCATGTGAGCTTGTTAGGAAATAGGGTCTTTGAAGATGTTATCAGTTAATATAAGGTCATGTTGGAGTAGGGTGGGTCCTAACTCAATCTGAGTGGTTTCCTTATAAAGGAGGAGAAGAGACACAGACAAATAGACACACAGGGAAGACAGCCGTGTGAAGACAGAGGAGAGGTTGGCGTGATGCTGCCACAAGTCAGGGAACACCTGGGACCACCAGAAGCTGGAAGACACTGGGAAGGGTCCTCTCTAAGAGACTTCAGAGAGAACGTAGCCCTGCCACCAGCAAAATTCAGACTTCTGGCATTTATAGCTGTAAGACAATAAATTCCTCTTGTTTTAAGCCACCTAGTTTAGGGTAATTTGTTGTGGCAGTCACCCAGTTCTATACAGATACCCCATTTTACGTAAAACTCAAAGGTTCTGAGGCAACAAAAAACAAGAGCCACCTTCTTCCCACAGATAGAATGTTGGAAATGTGGGCCAGCTTGTCTTATATCAGCATAAAAAGACATCACTAAAAAATAGCATTGCCTACTGATGAGAGAATAGTAACAACCAGATTTTAAAAAGAAGTTGGCTTTGCAACCTACCAGCTCCACAACGTAACAGCTCCACTCCCCAGTTAGTGGAGCAGCCGCAGGGTCTGAGCATGACAGAGGCCCATCGTGGAACAGGGATGCACTCCCGGTTGATGCTGCACATCCTACAAAAGCTTACAAAGTAAATAGGTGTGAGGGATTGACTTGTGTCTCCCCATAAAGATGTACTGAAGTTCTAACCCCTGTACCTGTATTCATGGCCTTGTTTGGAAATAGGGTTTTTCTTTGCAGATGTTATCAGCTAAGTTGATGAGGTCAGACAGGAGTAGGGTGGGTCCTAATCCTCCATGAATGGTGCCTTACAAAAGAGGAGGGCAGACACGGAGACAGATGCACACAGGGTGAAGGCGCTGTGAGGAGATACCTCTACAAGCAGCAAAGGAACGCCAAGGGTTGCCGCTGCCACTAGAAGCTAGGAGAGGCGTGGAACAGTTCCCCTCTCAGAGCCCCTAGAAGGAATCAGTGTGGCCAAGACCCTGATTTGGACTTCTAGCCTCCAGAACTTCGAGACAATAAATTTCTATCCTTAAAGCCAACCCCTGTGTGGTATTTTGTTATGGAAGCCCTAGGAAACTAAGAGAATTCACTTCCACACCTCTGAAAAGTTCAGAAAGATAGTCACACTGTTAGCTCACCAGGAAGGCAGAGAATAGCCCAAAATTCTTCTCCTGTCCTGGTGGAGCTGCTGTGTTTAGAAGCATAAAGGAGCACATAGAAGCTTGCATCTACAAGCTGATTCCTACATCCCCGCTCCTTTTTCCCTAAAGTTAAGAGAATAATGACACCAACCTCACCAAGTTATTGGGAGATTAAATCAGTCGCTGACTGTAAACCAACAATAGTGCCTGCACCCAGCAGCTGCTCCTTAAACATCAAGAATTCTATGATTATCATCCCTCAGGTCTAAGGTAGAGACATTTCCATTCATAGAGCTCTAATATCAATCACACCCATTAAGTTCCCAGCAGCCTATCTGCATATGTGTGCATGGTTACATGTGTGGGAAGACACTCTGAAATCATCTTCTGCAAGGCTGTATAATCATAATAAAATAGGTTTTGGCCATCCATAATGGGAATTGCTTTTTTTTACCATAACACTTGGCCCCGGCACTGAATTTTTGTTCATCAAAACGAAAATTACATCAGTGACACACCATCCATCAATGGACTTTCCCAGAGAAGATTTTCCAATATCTAAACATCTCAGTAGGTGGAAGGCAGGAGATGATAGAGACAGATGACCATCAGCACCCTAATTCGAATGTCGGAAGTGACAGCCATCTGCCCTGAGGTTTGCTCGTCTCTGCTTCTGAGATTCACACGTTCTTAACGTGAGCAAAGAAGGCAGTGGTGGTTCAGTAGTAAAATCCCCCCTTCCATGCAAGAGATCCAGGTTTGATTCCTGGCCAATGTACCTCAAACAGAGCCACCACCCATCTGTCAGTGGAGGCTTGACTGTTGCTATGATGCTGAACAAGTTTTATGAGAGTTTCCAGAAAAGGTGGACTAGAAAGACAGGCCTGGGGATCTGCTTAGGAAAATCAGCCAGTGAAAACCCTACGGATCACAACGGTCAGATCCGCAACTAATCGTGAGGATGGGGCAGGACCGGACAGTGCTCTCTTACTTTGTACATGGAGACACCATGAGTCAGACTCCCACATGACAGCAGCTAACGACAACATGAGCAAGACATTTCTACAAGCTTGATACTCCCTAAAATTGATGAATTCAAAGACTTGAAGCAATACACAATGTGACGGTCAAGGAGGTTGTGACTCTGGGAAGATGTACCCTTTTGCTGCCAAAAGGGAAAAGCGATTGCAGAACTATTTTAAAAGCCTCAGACGGCCTCGTGCACATCAAAAGCTATTCAAAATGAACAGTTGACTCTGATTATTGTAAATATATCAGAAACATATGGATTGAATTCATCGTCTTAAAATTATGGATGGGTGTACCCAACTGCACAGCGTTTGAACACCTCAAACTTTCTGAAAATATTTGGGGTTCAAAGTAAGTATTTTAAGGAAAATCGAAGCCATGTGTGTGTGATTCATTTACATTTAGCTTACTAAAATGTTGTTTGTTTTTAAAAAAGATATTTAATGTCCAAGAAGATTTGGGATCACTCTTAATAGAGTTTCAAAAATCTTCCTTCTTAGAAACGGGAAAAATATTTCCCAAGAGGAAACAAACTTGAGTCCCTATAGACTAGGGTGGTTTAAAACGTGGCTAAGAACTTTTTTTTTCTACTTCTAATTTTAAGTAAGGGAGGGGAGGCGAGGGAGGAAAAATAAGGAGGGGAAGTGGGTGCAGTAGCTTTAACCACGTCTTCAGTTTTGTGTTCTTTCCCTGGAAGAATTTCCTAACTTTTGCTTTTCTTGCCCTTCCTTTGGCACCCTGAGTGCTGTAAATGGTTAAGTGTTCGATTACTACTTGAAAGACTGGTGATTTAGATCCACCCAAAGGTGTCTTAGAAGAAAGACTTGGCAATCTCCTTCCAAAAGGTCATAGTCATTCAAAACCCTACAGAGCACAGTTCTACTCTGACACACATAGGTTCATCATGAGTCAGAACTGACCCAGTGGCAACTGGTTTGGCTCTTCCTTTGGGTACCATCTGTGGTCAACACTGAGATCTCCTTCTCAACACCACAGTGGACTTGGATGACACAGCAGACCTTATTTTATTATTCCTGTAATGGGAAGTGCCTACTACAACATGGACTTTACATGCGGTGTCCTCAGCTTGGCTGGTCGCTGAATGAGAAACTCTCCCCGATGCACTCAGTTAGCTATGTCTTGGCCCCTGGTCATCTAATACTTGAATTATCAACTTCATGAATAGTTAAGAGGAAACATGGTATGCACAAATAAAGGTTAACTGTAAAAGAAAGCCCTGAGGATCTACTTCCAAAAAATCAGCCACTGAAAACCATACGGAGCACAGCTCTACTCTGATACGCATGGAGTTGCCAGAATGGACTCCACAGCAACTGGTCTTGGAGTGGCACAATTAGCCATTCTTTAACGGAAGGGACATCTCGAAATGGACTGTCTCTAGACTGCAGAGCTCAGAGGTCCTGCTGCTGCTGCTGTTGTTGTTGTTGACCAAATATAGGAACGGTCATGCATTTAAACATCCACCATTAGTCAAGGGACAGGTAGCATTTTTACTATTTGTTACTGCTAGAGGTTGATAAATGGCTATGCTGGCCTTGGACATAGTAGGACATCAATAAAGATTCATGGTCCATGTGCACCTCTGCTCAGCCAAGGACACGTCAGCAGTGACCAGAGTGGCCCTCAGCCACGGGAACATTCCCCAAAGTAGATGGAGGCAGAGCATTACAAAGAGGCCACGAAGGACCTCCTCCCTCTGGCTTGCATAAATAAAATCTCACTGTTAGAGATTAACTTGTTTGGTTCTGCAACGTTTGAAAATGTTCCAGTTCTAGTTCAGGCATTAATTTACTACGAAAAGTGACACTAGAGGCTTTTGTCAGCTGATTCCTTAACAGGAAGTAATTTAACCCAGTTTACGACAGAGAGGTTGTCTGTCCAAGTGTGTTCTCCATGTCCAGCTTCACAATTACCCTGGGTGAAAATGCTGACTGCTAGGCCCCACCCCCACACACATCTGCTGAATCAGGAATGGGGGAGGAGGGCTGCTGAATAATATGCATTTTTAACAAGCTTCCCTAAGGGTCTTTCCTCATCCTTCTCAGGCAGAGGGTTTGAGAGGTAGCTAGGAAAGAGAATACCACTCACCGTCAGTTGAGGCTTGCATATTTTCAGGGGAGCTTCTAGATTAAGACAGATTAGGAAGAAAGGCCTGGCAATCTACTTCCAAAAAATCAGCTAAAGAAAACCCTGTGAAGCACAATGGTCAGATCTAGTTGCACATGGGGTCGCCATGAGTCAGGACTGACTGAGGAGACCAGACCCATTCCCGTCAAGTTGATAGCGACCCTATAGAACCGCCCCCCATGGTTTCCAAGCTGCAGTTGGCAGATTCCAACGGCCGACCTTCTGGTTAGCAGCCAAGCTTTTAACCACTGCACCACCAGGGCTCCAGGTACTGACTGCACAGCAGCTGACAACAACGAATTACACTGAGGGTGCAAATCAGTCCTGGGCCTCCGTCTCTCTCTCACACACACACACCCCAACTTGTCTAGAACCCACTAGCCCTCATAGCTGACTCTGAGGCTTAGGTGTAGCAGCCCCCAGGGACTTTCAGTGCAGATACAGGAGGAGGGGCCCCACAGGCCTGGCCTCGTTGCTTTTCATCTTGACCAGTTACCATGTCTCCACATCTGTGGAGAGCAAGCCTACCTGGAAGAACCTGTGAGCCCTGGCAGCTCGCACTTGCTTGTGATAAGAACTATCTAATATAGCAAGTTAATGGAATTCCGAGAGGGACCGCTCCAATTTTGCCAATTAATAAGGCTCTCCAAACCCAACTTGCTGGTTTCTAGTTTCTAATTTTTCTTGGGACCAGTGTAATGCTTAGTGTTTCTTTAGGAGTATTTAAAGCCAGAGCAATATGTCTTTAGGTTTATTAAGCGTATTTATTTTGCTGCACCATTCTATCCTCTTCACTACCAATATCATTACATTTCTCTTTTTTTTTCATAAGTAGAATCTTGTCTGCTGAGTTGTCTGGAGCCTGGTTGCACAGTGGTTAAGAGCTACAGCTGCTAACCAAAAGGTCGGCAGTTTGAATCCACCAGCCGCTCCTTGGAAACCCCATGCAGTGTCTCTACTCTGTCCTACAGGGTCGCTATGAGTTGGAATCGACTCAACAGCAAAGGATATGTTTTTTTGACTGAGTTATCTGAAGTTAAATTCACAAGCCCCATCCCAACAAGGAGCGGAACAAGGAAATCAATCTGCCAATGGAGAATGGTCTCAAAAAGAAGGATAAGGATAGAAAAGCTCACCAAGCGCCTCTCAGAAAAACAAACCCACAAGGGGTGGAACAGCAAAAGTAGACTGCAGTGATGATGACCACCTGGAATCCCCGGGAATGGACTGCACAGGGCCAGGAAGAGAACAAGGAGTCGGCAAATTCTAATTCAGGGATGAATCATCTAAAACCATCTTCCGAATGTTCTAAGTGGGAGGAGTCACTAAAAACCTAATCAGAACCGCGGGGTCAAGCAGTCTGGTGAGATAATAGCAAAGAGAAGGAAGGGGGCTTTTTGCACTTCTATTTCAGCCCAGGGAGCAGTGCAGAGACCATATGCTAAATGTCTACATGGCTTGGTAATAAGTGGGGGAAAAAAAAAAAACACAACCGCAAGTAGCAGATTGTACACAGTGCCTGCCCACCCAGAGTCTGCCTGGGTTCCCTTGGGGATGTAGCCTGACAGTAGCAGTTGAGACAGAGTCCTTACATCACTGAGCCTCCCCGTGGGTGTGAGAACCAACCCACGACCTTGGCCAGGGGTTCTGTATGTCAGTCTGGGGGTGAGGAGGTGGGATGGTATCAGCCCGTAACACAGGGTGCGTGCTATTTTAAGTAGCAGGTTTCTCACCAGAAACAAAGTGAAGTTCCAGACATGTGTATTTCATGAGCTGTTTCCACTTGCAGACAATACAGGCATACACGCAAACATGCATGCATACACACATACAAACATGCACACGTACATACAAACATGCATACACACATACATACAAACATGCATGCATAGATGCAAACATGCATACATACATACATTCATACAAACGTGCATAAATACATACTAACGTGCATGCATACATACAAATATGTATACATGCGTACAAATGTACATACATACAAACGTGCATGCATAGATGCAAACATGCATACAGACATACATTCATGCAAACGTGCATACATACATACTAACGTGAATGCATACATACAAATGTGTATACATACATACAAACGTGCATGCACAGATGCAAACATACATGCAGACATACATTCATACAAATGTGCATACATACATACCAATGTGCATGCATACATACAAATGTGCATACATACATACCAATGTGCATGCATACACACAAACATGCATACGTACATACAAACTGCATGAAAGAGAGAAGAAAAGATCTCACCAGAAACTTGAACTTTCCCCACAAACTCTCCTTTTAAGCCCGTGTTTTCAATTACGCCATACTGAATCTATATTGATGCTAATATGTTTGCATTGCCAGCTTTCGTTTTATTTTTTTTACCACTCACCACAGGATAGCAGTAAAAAAATATCCCATTCTGATCCACAGAACACATCTGTGGTGAATCCACACAGAAGCAATTAATTTCCTGGTGGTATTTTTACACTGGGGGCCTAATGCGGGTCCCCATTATACAAACAAAAACCCCAAACAGCTCCGGCTGCCTGATAAAAAATAAATCAGACCGCGCAGGGCTGTTTGGCCTAGGACTGCTACAGGCTATGACTTGTAATGAGGCATCCCCACACTAATTACGAAGCTTATTAAAGAGAATTGTAGAACTTGTACTAAAGTGCACACTGTGATCGTGTTAACGGAGGAGGTCCCTGGAACAAGCAGCCGGCAGTCCCCGAGATCAGCACAGTGGACCACGCAGGCCCAGCCAGTGTGGAATCAAATCAGAGACACAATATGATTGCGTTTGGCAAATTGGTCAGGACCAATTTGATAGAGAAGCAGGTGAGAGTCGCAATAGCTTGGTGATAATTCAAACATCAGAGTCTCCCCTGTTCACTGCTGTCTGCCGGAAAAGGGTCCAGGAAACTGTCAAAAGCACACAGTGCCAGCACACTATTTTATTATTAAGCTTCTCCTGGATCTTCTCTAAGGTTGCAAAAGTGATATTTCAATGTCCTCTTTCAGGAGGGTAGAGGGGAAAAAAAAAAAAAAAGATTAATAAAGATGTTAGGAGGCTGAACTACTGTGAGATTTGTTTAAGTATTCCCCACAGGACTGCCCCAGCAATCTGCTGACATTTAGCCCCGACCTTGCAAATCCTCAGTAAATATTAATAAATCAACTCAAACAGGGACCGTTGTTTTATTGGTTCACGGAGCTTGGAGAGATTCGCCACAGCAGTGAAGAATAATGTGCAGAACTGAAGGAGCCCGCCGCTTTGATTTCACCTTCTGCGGCACACATGGGCTGGGAGCAGCCACAAAATGGAAATGCTGTTACTTTGCCACAGCTGCAGAGTGACACTTCAGATGCCTTCGCTTCCCTTTGTACAGCCTGCTGGAATAATCCCAAAACCACAGTGGCAAAAGATTAGACAAGAGGGAGAGGGGGAGACCAGGAGAGGAGAAATCGTGCTTTATTATCTGGGAGAGGGGAAATTTTCCTCATTGGGGATGGGCCATCTCCAATCTGATGAGCTATGCCGGACCGGAGGGTCCAGGAGGGAGGGTCGGGAAGGGCAAAGGTATCATTCTCAGGTCCTGGAAATGGTGAGTCGCCCCCCCCACTCCTGTCACCTTCTGCTCTACCTCACCCCCCACCCCCTGCTCCCTAAGATCTGGTGTGACCATCTGAAAATGGAAAGGGCTCCTTTGGGTTGAGAATTTGCTAAAGAAAAATAAAATGAAGTTTGTTTTTTACTTTGCCAGGAGTGTCTGTGTGTGTGTGTGTGTGTGTGTGTGTGTGTGTGTGTGTGTGTCTGCACATCCGTGCATGCACGTTGATGGTGATCTTTTGGAAGTTTATTTTATTTTGTTTTAATCAGTGCCTGAAATTTAGATCTCTATTATTGGCTTATCTTCTCATAAATATTCTGACGTTCCTCATGGATGAATGCTTGATGTGGGCCCAGGAGACCTCCAAAGTTCTTGGGTGCAAGAAAGGGGGCTGGCTGGCACATTTGGCCTTCAGATGTACTGTGCCGCAGAGTTAATGCGTGATTAATTTTATTCATAAAAATGTTAATCACTTCATTGTGAGATCTTTTTAACATTCAGTGCACCGAGTACCTTTTTAATTTCTCTTGCCCACCGTCTCACAGATGTATTTAATATTTTCAGACATTACTGCAGTTACCCAAGGAGCTGGCAATTAAGCATACGTTTAAAATCCAATAACAAGCAAAGCGACAGCAGCGACAAACAAGCAAGCAGGAGGGAACACCGAGGAAAGAGATGCGGAGACTGACGGTGACCAGCTACCCCGGTGCCATCCCGCTCCACGCACCCCTGCTCTCCGGGCAAAAGAGCCCCATCCCTGGCAGCGCCTCCAGTTAAACAACCCAAGACGCCTCGGAGAAACAGGGAGATTGAAAAGGGAAGGAACGAAAGGCAAAAGCCCTTCGGTTTAGAGGCTGTAAACTGTCCCGGCCTTATTCTCACCGCTGCGTTCAGCCTTTCAGCGCAAGACGCAGCGCCAGCTGGGGCTGTGGGGAAGGTGGCTCGGCGTTGGGGGCGGAGAGGGTGCGCCACCCCACCCCCGCCGCCTCCCCCTGTGTAGCCGGGCCATTGTGTCCTCGCATTCAGCCAGCGCACTCAGGACACTGGATAAATGGATTAGGAGATCAGAGACACCCGCCGCGTCTTCAAAAGCCCAACAGCAGCGGGCAGAAAGGGCTGCCACTCTGCCCACAGCCAGGCCACCGGCGTCTTCCTGTCAGGCCAGGCCAGGCCCTCCCTTGGGGGGCGGGGGGGGGGCACCAGGCCAGGACCAGGAACTGGGGTTTCAGGTAATTGCGCTGACTGGCAGTGCAGCTCCTGCATTTTTCAGACCCCGCAGGCCAGCTGCCTAGGCTCCTGCGGCCACCTGACCGCCTGGAGGGTCCCCAGTGCCTGAGATCTGCTGATGCAGAAGTCACTGGGTCGGGCCTCTGCCCCTGGATTAGAGACAATCCAAGAACTCCAGGCCACTGCAGGGACCTCTCCATCCCTGGCCGCACCTAGGCAGTTTTGCTTCGTGGGCCCCTTCCTCCACTGAAAATAAATGTTAACGGTTATATTTTAGTATTTCCTTCGTATAAAGACCAATGTATTGGTGCTATATGTTCAAATTTTCTTAGACCTAAAAGGTTTTCTGGGTTTTTTTGTTGTTGTTGTTAGTTTTTGTTTTCAAGAAATTAAAACATTTTCGCAGGTCCCAGAAGGTCGTGTGGGCCCCAGGCCCTGCGATGCTGCGGATCTGCTGGAGCGCTTCTCCTGGCCCATGCCATTCTGAGATCTGTCCCGTCCACTTCCCCGGCCCACGCGGTGCTGAGATCTGTCCGTCCTGCTTGCCCCGGCCCACGCTAGGCTCTGTACTCCCCTGAGAGCGACCATTTTCAGCTGGTGTGCTTGGGAGCAGTGAAGGGGTCTGTGTGCAGCCCCCAGGCGCTGGGGCACAAAATGCCGACAGCAGTCCCGGAGGGATGACCTTCGGAGGCCTTGCATGTGGGCACCCTAATTAGCGCTGGCTCTGTGGGGCGCGCGGGAGAAGATCTGCTAAGCGCCCCTCCCCAGCTAAGTCGGGCGCGGATCTTTGCGGGGCCTTTCATTTGTGGTGGGACTTGAGCTGGTTCATTCGACTCCTCAGGGTGGGCAGCCAGAGCCCAGGAAGCCTTCTTCCGGGAGGACAGGTCCGCGGGGGCCTTACAAGCCCGCCCCCCACGTATCTGCTTCCCCCAAAACCCACTCAAAAGGCCTGCAGTACTAAGTTCAGCGGCACTACAGGCTGCCGGGCGCTGTCTCCACCCCCAGAGCTCGTGTCCCCTCCACAGCCCTACTTGACCTCCTGGCTTCCCACCCTGGACTTGCGACCCCCAAGTCCCGTTCTTCACTCGCCCCATCTGGAGCCACTCCCAGTGCCAGGCCAGCAGGCCGTAAGATGCGGGGGCTCCCCCGAGCCCTGGAAAGCCGTGGAGGTCACAACGCGCGCGCGCTCAGTTTCCTGCACCCAAAAGCGCCGCCCTCTCCCGTCCCAGGGTGCCCAAGAACCCAGATGACACCTGTCACAGTGCTCCGTCCTGGTCCTGTGATGAGGCCCACCCTGCACAGAAATCAAGGTCGTCGGACCTTGTAAGCCCCCCACCGCCGCTGCACCCCTATCCTGTGCTCCTAATGTGGAGCCGAGCTGGTGGGGAGCGCTCCTACGTAGGTTCCGTTTCCTTCCATCCTTCAGGCTTGTACTTGCACCCTAGGCGTAAAGCCACATCTCCGCTGGCGAACTGAGCCCTAACGCTTCGCGGGCACTTCCTGGCTCCAGCCTCTCCGAAATGGTGTCCGTAACCCCCAGCCACCACATGGCAGCCACAACCCCAGCCCCGACCCTGCCCTGGGCGCGCAGGAGTCCTCGGGCCTGCTTGATCTCGCACTGTTGGGGACTGGCTGGCTGGGGAGCACAGGGACGAGCGTTCCCGGCTCAAGCGAGGGGTCAGGTCCTCCACGTCAAGGCCTAGGACCAGCGTGCGTCCCAGGGCACTCCTGAACACCGCGCCTGTCTCTCTTCCTCTCTCTCCTCCCCCCATCCCTCTGCTAGCCCAGCTCTCTTGCTCTCTGGCAAAGACCCATCTACAAGGACAACTGAAACTTTATAGGGCATGATTCATCGGGTGGCGGGCCCATCGGAGCCACGGCGCGTATTACATTAATCAGTGTCAGACCACTAAAACCGAGATATGAATATGAATTCTCCATATTGCGGGAGAGATAAATGTGCTGGTGAATAATTGATCGAAGCAGGGAAGGAAGGACAGCGGGATTTCAGAGCGATTTCGGAGACTCCAGCAGGTCAAAGATTGGGGTGGGGTCCCCAGGTCTCTGGCCAGGGCTGGTAGGGGGCCTGTCACCTGGGGCTAGCTGAGGATGCAGCGGGGAGAAGAAGGTCCCCTGGCCTGTTTCTTCCCTCCCCTTTCCCTGAGAATAAGATCTGTATAGGCTAGGTCCTCCGCGGGACACAGTGTCCCTCCTATAGGGAACCTGATCCTCCTGGGGGGGGGGAGCCCCAGGTCGCAAACACGAGTCCTGCGGACACCCCTCGGCTCCACCCCTTTGGGGTTCAGCTTCCTCTATGCTCCTAACCGAGCTGCTGTCACCCTGGCTAGGAGTTCTCCCTGGGTGGCGTGAGGAGGAGAGCACCTTTGCACAGACAGGAAATTCTGGAGGATTGGATGGGTTTGGCCTTGGAAGCAAAGACGGTTTCTGCACCTTCTCTTGCCACTGCCCGACGCTTCGGGCGCTGAAACGCCGGTTCCTGGAGCTGGCGGCTGGGGCAGACACCTCGAGGTGCTGGCGGTCAGGCGTGCAGTGACTGGAAGAGATGTCAACACAGCGCACAAAGAACAAAAAATTCTCTTTGCCACTTCATTAAAAATTCATTTCTAGAATTTTACTGGAGAAAACAATCCCGAGGCTGGTGATCTGATTTCTTTGCAGTGGGAAGCTTCAGTCCCCAAGAGGGAGCCCAGACACTCCACGACGTCCAAGACGCTGGGTTCTGCGGCCTCGAACCCCCTACAGGTGAGCATGTGCTGACCCACGTGGGTGGCAGCGGCAACGGCAGCGTTGGGGCTCCCAAATGTCTTGCGAAGAAGAAAGAAAATAATGGAAATGTGTTGTACGGGGAGCGGAAACCGACAAGAACCATACTATTGGACTCAGGGAAATAAAATCCAGCCGAGGCTGGCCGGGGGCAGAGACCTGGCCTCCTCCAGCTGAATCCCACATGTTGCTTCCCGCGGTCAGCGGAGGGCATCCCCAGTGCTTTCTGGAGGCCCAAGCAGCCTGCCTGTGCCTCCGGAACGCGGTTCCTCATCGGAAGCGCAGAACCCGGCTGACCAAGGCGGTCCCTACATGCAGTCTCACCAAGGACTCAGGGCCCCTCTGTCCCAAGCGGTCAGGGTTCCACGCATTCTGGGATGTGAGGCCCAGGGCCGAGGTGATCCCTGAAGCTCTGGCGTCGAGGGAAGACAGGGAACACCTGATTCCGCGAGCCTCACCCTGGAAAATGGCACGCCCTGCGTGAAGCTAGGCGCCCACTCCCCACCCCACCCCTCAATTGCCAGCAGCCTACCCATCAGAACCCCCCACCCAACAGGCCCACACAAACGACGAGTGGGTGGTCTCCTGAAGTACAGAGCCAAATCACTGCCTCAAATCCAAGCTCCTGCCCACCGGGCCCCCAAGGCCCGGCACCCCAAGATTTGCGTTTGGTCACGCCCCCGGAGCCTGCTGGGCACCTTCGGGGCCTCGATTCCGCATTCGGCCCATAGAGGGCGCCGCGAGCCCGTCCAATTCGGACGGCGGAGCCGGGCGCTGCGACTCAGCCCGCGCCCGCCGCAGGCCGGGCCGAACTCTGCTCCTCTGAGCACCGGCCCACGGCCCCGCGCCGGCGAGCGCCCCCACGTGCGCCCTGTCCTTTCCTGTCCCCGGCGCCCTTCGCGCCTCCTCCCGGAGCTTTTCCTCCAGCTTCTGCGCAAGGAAGGGACCCTACCCTCTAAGCGGACTGCAAGGGGTGGGGGGAAGGAGTTGGGTGGGGCCGGAGTAGGACGCAGGCGCCTGGAGGAGAAGCCGGGCCCCGTCGGGTCGCGCCTCCCCATCCCCAACGCAAGCCGCCTTCTTTCGGGCCGCAGAGAACCCTCGGGCGCAGACACTCGCGCCCCCATTTCCCTCTCCCGAGCCGCACCTCTTGGCCCGTGGACCGCCCTGCGGGGCGGGAGGGACGCAGCGCCAGGGCCGGGCAGGGGAACGAAGGGCGCATCTTGGGAACAGGCGGGGGGCGTCCTGTCCTCCTCCTCGCGCTCCCGCTGTTCCCAGCAGCCTGCATCTTCGCTGCCAGTTTTGGAAAGGTTTGCTCTCTTCGTTTGCGCGGTATCAACACAAAGTCGTTTGCTCCCGGAGGGCCTGTCCCAGAGACGCGGCAGCGGCCCGGATTTCTGGAGGACCCGCTGCAGTTCTCCTGGCCCATCTCCGACTCGCTCATTTCCGACTCGGCCCTATCCCGCATAGTCGCCTAAAGTCGCTCCCAGCTTCCTCCTTCCCGGCTGCCCGGACCTCGGTCATCTGGGGGGTTATTTACTCCTGGGCTCACTTGGGGGTGCGCGTCGCAGGACGGGAGGACGCAGTCGTTTGCACGGGGGTTTAAAGGGGTGCCCCCGGGAGACATTGTCCCCCTCCCCTCTCCTTGCCCCAGCCGCCGCCGCTGCAGGCCCCCGCCCTCACGCCCAGAGAGCCCCCCACCGCGTCGATGTCCGCCCATTAGGGGAGTTTAAAAGGGTCTTTCAATTTCTCCACGTTTGATTTAACTAAGTAACTAAAAAAATTCATTCCAAGCAAAATTTCATACTCCATGATTTCCTCACTCCATCCACAAAACGCCCCGGCGCCACCGCGCACCACTGAGCCACTAGTGATACTTTGATTGCGAACCCGAAGTTATCCTTTGGGGACCTGAGTGGAAATTCTTTTCATTTTTCCCCCCTTTTGTCCACTTAAAAAAATCATTTTATAAACTGTCTCAAATCGAACTCATTTATGTCCTGAGAAAGGCGTGCCCCAGATAAACGTATAATAGTGAGAAAGAATGAAGCCGCAACTGGAACCTGCCCTCGTGACAGTCTTAACAATCAGTAACAGCAACGACCAGCACCACCCTCGAAAGGACGGAAACGCCGGCTGCCTGGCTGGAAACGCGCTCTGCAGACCCTCCCTGAGGGCTGCTCTCCCCGAAGCCTGGGCCCCAGGAACGGGCCCTGGCCAGGAACCTGGGACCCAGGAGCCCCACCCCCCTCCAGCCGTACACACAGCAGCAGGAGCAGCGGGCTTCGTTTCATTTAGTTTATTAGACAAAAATATATGATTTAGACAAGTTCGCTGACGCGTTATTTACAGTCTGAAATCACTCTATATACAGAAAGACAGAAGGAAAAAAAAGACACAAGCACGTGGAGGCTTTTACCGCACCGAGAATCAACGGGAGAATGGCGAGCGCGACCCGACCGGAGGCCGGGGCGGCGTGGACCGAGCTCGGCCGGGACAAACCCGTTTCTGCAGAAAGCGATGGGTGGGGGTCGTTGACGTCGTGGCCATATTTGTCCTTTACACCAGTCTGAAATATTTGTCTTAATTCCTCCCTCATCCCCTCCCTCCCTAGCTCCCCCCTCCCCCCGCAAAAGTAAAAGAAGACCCTTAATCAGGCGGACGGGAGGGCTGCTAGGATCCGCGGCGTTCCCTCCTGCGGGGCCAGCGAGCTGCAGGGGAAACACAGCAAGACAAGAGACGGAGCCGTGTCAGTGGATGGGCGCTGCGACCCGGCGGCGCCGGTTCCGCCCTCAGCGCGCCCGGGGGCGGGACGGCCTCCTGTGCGCAGCTCCCGGATCAAGAGAAACCCGGGTGACTGAGCTAGCCCACCGCGCCGGGCGGTGCGTGGCGCCTCAGAGCACAGCCCCCCACCTCCGTCCGGGCCCCCTTCCGCCACCGCCCCCGGCTCAACCCCCCCCCCCCACCCCGGTGGTGAAAGCAAACGGCACTCACTTTTCGCGCACCGGTTGGAAGGGCGACTTTAATTGCTGTGCGGGTGAGTCTGGCCTGGGAACGAGGTCTCTCTCTGCGAGGGAGGGGGAGAGCAAAGCATTAGGACCAGGGACAGGTGTGGTGGGGAAAAGGACTCTAATGGAGAGGCGCGCAGGCCCCCTCCTC